>NW_028317813.1:18827500-19005000 GCF_062004578.1 Staurois parvus
TCCTAGGAATGAAGGCTTTATTCCATCCATCCCACTCAAGGCTCTTCAAAGCCTCCCAGCTCCAGGACCCAATACAAATCATATTAAGAATCTGAGAAACAAAAAGTCTGTTTTCTCCACATCAACTTTAAAACCTGGAACTCCTCACCATGTGTATATGAGGAATCTAGGTGACACACAATCCTGCCAGCCAGTACCTCACAGTAGAAATTAGCATTGTTTCTTGCATTCAAATTAAAATACACCTTCATTTATGCAGATTTTGCTTGGTGCAGCCATGGCAAGTAAATGCTAGTCCCCTTTATCCTGCATGGGGATAAAAACATACAGTAGACATACAGGAAACTGTGTACATTTTAAGTGGCAGGACAGGATGGAGTAAATCTCTTTTGGATAGCGGCAAAAGGAGCCCAATTTCTGCAGAAACTAAAATACAAGAGTAACATTCAAACCTGTACTTGTGGCATGTTTCAGCAATGGTTCTTACAAAAATCTGATTGTACTTTGTGCTGCATTTTCTCATGTAAGCGCACTGAAAAAAGTTCTGAATACTGCATTCTTAGTGTTTTGTTGACCTTCATTCAAATTAAAATGGTTGTAAACCTATGAAATGGAAATTGCCCAAAGTATATTCTCATAGAGTGTTTTTGTCTCAGTCTGTAGAATTTAGTGTGGATCTTGTCTGTTTTGTCCTTCCTTTGCTATCTAATGGGTCACTTCTAACAGTTTTTATAGACACCAGGCAATTTTTGGAAACGTCCCGCCCCATGCATGTTTCCTATTGAGGCTGTGTAGAGGGGGGGTCCTTTTCCCACACACTCAGGTCTCAAATTACACTCAGCTCTCTGCTGTGTGCTGTGCAATGTGTGATATCAGATTCTTGCCCCTGCATTCTGGAGTTCAGATATGCCACCTAGGCTGTGGAGGAGAGAAGGCTACAAATAAACAGATACAGCTTAATTCGTCACTGTGTATCACTTGAGGCTAGTGACTTCAGGGGGCTTATGTAAGAGTTTATTATCATTTTAATTAAACTGGGACTTTCAAAAACCCAAACAATGCTCTGAAAATACATGGTAATATGCATTAGCACAAGACGATTTTTAAGTGTATGAGCATGAACTGCTATGGTCTGGCTCTCTTCCCAATATAATTCATTTTCATTCTGCTGCTACAGTATGGGTGTTGTTGGCATGCTCTCTGTTGCCTTCTCCATAACATCCAATAAATAATTATCAAAAAAGGAGAATATAAATTCTTTTTAACTGATGTGGCAGCTGTGCAGACTTGGTCACTCAAAACAGGGATGTCACCATAAATGTCACCGAGTGGTTCAACCCTTTAGCATCTCCCAAAAACTCATACTTTAATATTTACATTTTTTTTGGTATATTGGTAAGGGGCACACTGGACACCTTAGCTGCAATTGTGCTATATGCTGGGTGTCCAGTGTGCCTTTAAGAAGGGGTGGGCTCCCTCCAGGCTTACCTTCCCTCAATCAATCCTCTATTACGCATGTGCTTCTACTATGGAGGCTCTCAACATTTAAAGAGTTAGGACTGCAGAAAATACTGGGGTGCCTTGAAGAGGCTCTGCAGCTTACGCTTGTGTTTGCAAATGTGTGCAAACTAAACCCGTTTTTTAATGTGAACTGTTAGATGGGATAATTTGGTTGGTTGAATGTTGGTTGGTAAGTTGAGCTAGAAATTTTTCTTTGTCGATTTACAATATGGGTGTTGTTGGCATGCTTTCTGTTACCTTCTCCATTTATAAATAAAGAAATAAATATAAAAAAGGGAGAGTATAAATTCTTCATAACTGATGTGGTAGCTGTGCAAACCTGGTTGCTCAAAAACCGGGATGTCACCAAAAATGTCACCCGATGGTTTAACTCTTTAACATCTCCCAAAAACTCATCCTTTATTATTCAATTTTTTTGTTTGATTTGAGATATTTATTATCATTTCCTAAAAGTGTGTTTTTGTCACATCTGAATGAATAAATAATGTAATGATTTATTATGACTAAGAACACGGTTGTTCTGATTGGTCAGCCTATATTTCAGTATCATAATGACACACTGTACTCTCCACTAATCTAATTTTCTACAAGGTCGCTCAATTTATCTTGCAGCATTTATAGAGCGGCTATAAATGGTTTATGAACTGCAAATGTTTTAATAAAATGACATCAAAACGGATACGTTTGATTCATCTTTGCATGTTCCACTCACTCACAGTTTATAAATATTTTGAGTGTATTTTGACTTCTTAAGTACTTTTATTTATTCATGTTCACAGGGAGCAGAAATGATCATTTCACAAACCATAAAAGACATAATATATGCAAAATTCTCATAATTATACTTTAATGAGCAGCACACAAAGATGGAGAGTTATTCTGATTAAGCACCTCTTAACATTTGCACAAATAACAAGCAAAGAGCCATGGAAACTTCAAAAAATAATAAAATGCAGCTCTTGAAAAGTTGTTCAACTCTATACAAAACAATACATCATTTTTATTTAATAAAAGCCTACTGTATATTCCTCCCATTTTTAAATTACAGGTGATTTGTATAATAGAGAATCATTAAAAGTAATAAATCATTTTAGATATTCCCTTTAAGGAAGGTTGATATAAAGTTTGTAAGCGTAATTACCTAAAGCTAAACTCCAGGCAAACAGCTACTGTAAATACACAGTTGATTAACATATAAGGCAATGGATCTGTATTTCTATACGTTCAGTTTTGAGCTTTAGGCCTGGTTCACATGGGCATACTTAAGTGTACACCCATGCAAATGCAGTGTTTTCCCTACATGGGGATGCACAGGTGTTCCATGCATCCCGAAGCAGGCAGTCCCATTCATGTAAATTGGAATGCAGCAGCTGCACGGACACAGCTGTTGCTCCCAGTTTGACAGACTTACAAATGAGGATGCGCAGCCCAAAAGCAGATAGTGTGTGTACAGAGCCGCGTACCTGTATGGCTGACAAATTGTGAAGTGGCTGTGTTCATGCAGCCACTGCATCCCAATTAACATTAATGAGACAGAAAAACCTATGCATCTCCATGCAGGCAAACACAGCCCTTGAATTCGCTTAACCACTTGCCTATCTGGCACTTATACCCCCTTCTTTACCAGGCCAATTTTCAGCTTTCAGCGCTGTCGCACTTTGATTGACAATTGCGCGGTCATGCAAGATTGTACCCATATGAAATTTTTATCATTTTTTTCTCACAAATAGAGCTTTCTTTTGGTGGTATTTAATCATCGCTGAGCGCTTTACTTTTTGCGCTATAAACAAAAAAATTGCAAAAAATTTGAAAAACAATTTTTTCTTTGTTTCTGTTATAAAATTTTTCAAACAGGTAATTTTTCTCCTTCACTGATGTGCGTTGATGAGGCAGCACTGATGGGCACTGATAGGCAGCACTGATAGGCAGCACTAATGAGGTGGCATGGATAGGCGGCACTGATAGGCAGCACTAATGAGGTGTCACGGATAGGCGGCACTGATAGGTGGCACTGATAGGCGACACTGATGATGGGTACTGATAGCACTGTTAGTTGGCACTGACTGGCATCACTGCTGGGCACTGACTGGCATCACTGCTGGGCACTGACTGGCACAACCTCTGGGCACTGACTGGTGGCACTGACTGGCAGCACTGGTGGGACAGGTGGGTGGCACTGGTGGGCACAGGTAGGTGGCACTTCTGGGCACAGGTGTGTGACACTGCTGGGTGGCACAGGTGGGTGCACTGCTGGGCACAGGTTGGCGGAGCTAGTGGGCGCACTGCTGGGCACAGGTGCGCGGAGCTTGTGGGTGGCACTGCTGGGCACCGATCATCAGGGCACTGATCATCAGTGCCCTGATGATCAGTGCCAATCCCTGCTCTAACAACTGCCGGTTCTCAGCAGTACTTTCCTCACGATCTGACAGCAATTGCATTTCCCGGAGATCAGTGTGTCATTGGACACAGCTGATCATGTGGTAAAAGGCCACTGTGATTGGCCTTTTACCACATCACGTGATCAGCTGTGTCCGTAGGACACAGCAATCACGGAGATCGCCGGGTGCGTTCCACCTGGGGGTGCGCAGGAGAGCGCGTTCTGGGAGGACGTCATATGACGCCCACCCAGAACTGGCCGGCCGCAGTGTAGCCGTCATTCAGCTATCTGCGGTTGGCAAGTAGTTAAGTACGCCTGTGTAAACAAGTCCTTACACAGCTACACGCACATTTTGACCTAACTCAATCTCCCACCTTCTGATGTAGTATGGGATTGTACTGGAGGAAGGTTGAGCAACAGTTTGTAAAACCAGGATAATGGTCTAGGAGGGCAATCATTATGAACAAACATGGACTCAAAAGGAGTGAAGGAGTCCTTAGGGTGAAGCTTACCCCCCCAAAACATTTGAAGAAATTACTCAGATACTAAGTCTTGCTGTGAGCTGACAACTACAGCTTTTTTTTGGACTGAGTGGTGTAAGCCCTACCCAGTTGTCTTTTCCTAAACTACTCAAGCCCTCCCACTGTCCTAATCTCTACAACATAAACACTAGTTATTCTGTAATCCAAGAAAGTAACTAGAAGGTCTAATTACATATGAGCAGCATGTATTTTTTGCACTCAGTGAATAAATTCAACAAAAGACTCTCAATGGTGTATTTACCAGATTCAGACCAGGTACATGAACTGCTTTGCTCAGCATTGATCAATGCAGGCTCAATGTAAGGACACACGGAAAACAATAGTTTTTTATGTTCCCTATTTACACAATACTGTACATGTGCACTGGTGTGTGTTATATAAAAATGCACTGCAGCTCATCGCAACACACTGTAGTGCATAGAGTTTAATGAAATGTAATTTGGTGAAATTTCAATACAGTTACAAAGAAGAAAATGTAAACAGTGTGATGTGTTGTTACAACGTATCACACTGCCGCTACCAATGCTCACCAGCAGGCACATATTACACATGCCCACTGGTGTGAATGGGTCCTAAAAGGAAGCAAATCAGAGATAACTGCTAGTGTTTACATAGACTTTAAGCATAAGGAATTGAGTTCAGAACTATTTAATTAATAAGACAAATAGTGTTTGCTCACACGTGCAGCCAGGGGGTGGTAAATCCACCTGAATGCAGATATAAAGCCACTCAGGGCTGAACATGTGGCACAGCCACAATGCTGTGCTTCAAGGCGAAAATTAAACAGCATATTGGATTTGGCGAGTGTTTCCAACACTGAACATGACCCATGAGAGTCGCAACAGCCCCACAACCTTGATTGCTGTAGAGTGGTGGTAGGGTTGCCACCTCATCCCTTTAAAACCAAACACATATTAAATTACACAGCTTCTGAGGCAAATTTTTTACAGATAAGGCACCAAGTGAGTTTAATTACCACCTTAAACTCTTCCTGTCCGGCCCGTCCGGCTCATGTCAATAAATGGCCGGATGGGAGCGCTGCCAATATGGGTGGACATTTCTAAATGTCCCCCCGCATCCATTGCCTGTGTGCGCTCCCTGGGAGCCCACGGCACTGCAATCGGTGCCTGCTGTGTCCAGAGGAACACAGATCGCTGTACGGGACCGCTGTGTGAGGTCCCGATTCATGTGATCCCTGATTGGCCAATCAGCGATCACAAATAGTAGTAAACAAGATGTCACTTCCTGACATCATTGCTTACTACTTGTGAAATCTGTGAATGATCACAGAGGTCACATGGTACAAGGCTATTCACAACAGCCGTGTACCATGTGACAAGCTGTGACCAATCACAGCTCTCACAGTATTTCTCAATGGCTGTAGAAATGCAGCCAGAGAGAAGGAGAAATGATTGCATTTACAGCCTTTATGGGTGTAAAAGCAATCAGTGTAAAAAAAGAAAAACAATCTTCATTATGGTGATACTGTACTGCTAGGGTGACAGTATGCTAAAAAAAAAACCCATAAATAATAACATAAAAAAAACTAAAAATGTAAAAAAATGTTTTGAAAAATAATAATTTTTGGTTATAAACTAATTTGTTTTTTTTGTTTTTTTTTTTACAAAAAAGATAGATGAATACATTTTGGCCAAGATTTATGAAGAAAGATTATTTATTTGCAAACACTTTCGTTTCAAAATTTTTGGACTTTTTGATTTATATAGAAAAAAAAATAAAAATCCCAGTGGTGAATATATACCACCAAATAAAGTTTTATCTGTCTAAAAAAAAATGCTAAAAAATTCATATGGGTACAGTGTTTCATGACTGCATAATTGTCATTCAAAGTGTGATAGCACTGAAAGCTGGAAATTGGCCTGGACAGGAAGGGGATGAAAGTGTCCGAACTTGAAGTGGTTAATCAGCCACCGAACCTGTGTAATCAATATGTTTGATTTTAAAGGGATGAGGTGACAGAAACAATTGAGTACTGTCCGTGATACTTTTTTTATTTGCACTAACATACAATTTTGAGGACAAGCTTTCGGGGAATGTCCCCTTCTTCAAGGTCTAAGCAGTACTACTCACAAAGGGATGAGGTGGAAACCCTAGTGGTGGGGTTTAAATCAGGTGGTGACATTTTTCCTCTTCCTCTGTTTTTAGTCCCTGTCTGTCCCTGCTTCCCAGCCTAAAAGCTCTACAGATCTTATGGTAGATCAATTTATATTATAACTCTAAATGCTAAAACAAAACAAAAAAATCTAACAGGAAAGCAGGTATTTTATTCATGTTACAATACCAGCAAATGTGCTGCAGTTTGGTCATCTAATTGCTATTCTTTAATGCATTGTATTACATCACATCATATAAAAATCATAGTGCTCAGATTGTTTCTGTACTAGAATGAAGAGTAATGTTAAACTAATTGTTAATGACTTGCCTTCAGTTTGCTGCTCATACACATGAATGTGCATGATTAGTGCATGCTTTACTTAAGCAACAGTAACTCAAGAGTTGTTTTGTGAGTTTGATGGAATAATAAGACTGCCTAAACCTATACAAAATACCTCGTGCTGTGTCATATATTACAGCTAAACCCTAGGCAGATATACAATACCTTTAAGCAGTTATATATTATTTTCAGAAATGTTTTCCCACTCAAGTTGCATATTGAATCTTTTCTCGTGTCAGCCTCTGTCATCATTTGCAGATCAGAAGTCAGACTGGAAGTTATAGGGGTATCTCAGGAGTGCTGCATACACATGTGCTGACAATAATCATGCTGATAGAAGGAGAAAGCAGGTATTGAAGTAGTAAGCTGCTTCCGCATCCTTCTCCCCGAGCCCTGAGGTTGAGAACCTTTGACCACTACCAATGAAGCCAGGACCACTTTGTAATACCAGCATTGAATAATGGAGCTCTCAAGGACAGTAATTGTATGATGCACCAATATCAAAATAAGTGCAGCACTATCAATCAATAATCAATGATATAATATTAGAATACTAAAATTGCAAAAAAGTCCTCTAAAAAGTGAACCCAATGTAAAGTGGCACAATGTAAAGTGACCAATATTCTGAAGCGCGAACTCAGTGTGTCCAAACATTACTCTTTAGTACACAATAAGAACCCTGAAGGCACGCAGTTTCTAGGGATAGACAAATATATAACAAATTGGCGTGACGGTTGGATTAGGAGCGGGATATCACAAATGTAAACCAGGTGAATCACGAATTTTACGTTTTCTCCCCCCACGGTCTCAACGTGGAGTGGGATGTGAACGCCTTCATTAATTATTTCTTACAATTTTCAGAAAGTGCCATTAATTTTGTCCAGTCCATTATTGGAGTTTTCTGTGGAATGTTTCAGATTTGGCTTTTTGTTTCTCCACTTTTTTGTGTCATACCAATACAAACAAAAGAAATAAACATAAGAATGCCTAAACATTTGTAGTTGCAACAGTTTTCTGGGTGAAGTGGTGCATTATCTGACAGAAATGCAGGGGTGTCAATATTTTTGGCTATGACTGTATTATTTAGGGAAATATATAATTTAAAGCTGTAAACAATGTAAGGTTCCTAAACATTTGTAAAAATACAATCGCACAAAAATGTTTGCCAAGACTTCTTCTTCGTAGTGGGTGGTCCAGTCTGCTTTCTGCACCATTCACAGGTAAGTAAAATTCAATGCATGATGGGTTGGAGGGGGATTGATAGATGGTCATATTTTGTCCAGAGTAGGGGTGTTGAAGAAATCAAGAAAAAACGCAAGTCTAAATTATTTACATTCAGTAGGTATGTCCTATGCCCAGTGGAAGTAAAGTGCCAAAACTGCAAATTAAAAATCAAATAGAATTTCCATTGGTTTCCATTGTTACATTGTTGTACAGGTCAGGAAGAAGAAAACTTTCAGTAGCACAGGACGTTTTTATAAAGCTTTGCCCTTGATCAAGACATGTAGGATGCTGTTGAATCCAACACCTGTGAGCTGTGAGAACACTTCCGTGTTTATGAAGAAAAACCAGTGCGAAATTGCAAAGGATTAGATGTCCGGAGGGGCTGTGTCATTCCTCATAAACATTACCTGACTCATTCAGCTCTGTGCACTTGTCAAAATCATTTGCCTCCATTTAGATCCTACACATTAGTATTTCTGGCTATGTTTCCTTCTTTTTAAACCTTAGGTTAAAGTAAATGACAAGATGAAACTAATGTAAATGGAACTATTAGGTATTGTCAGACGAGGTTAGCGCTTTAACATGACAATGTGTGATGCTGTGTTGTGCATATATGCTTTCAGAGCCATACTTCATTTACTATATTTAATTCAAATCAGTATTTATTTAAGGGGCAAATTTTAAATACAAATACAAATCATGGTACTTGACACGTGTATGTACAGAACAAATTAATCCAGATTGTAAGCTCTGCGGAGCAGGGCCCTCTGTTTCCTCTTGTGCCAAATTGTACCAAATTGTATTGTAACTGTAATGTCTCCCTTTATATTGTAAAGCACTGCACAGACTGTTGGCGCTATATAAATCCTGTATAATAATAATAATAATAATAAATCCAGAGCATTGACTAAACCACCGTCAAAATTGGCATAAAAGAATAGCAAGCCTTCAACAACGTGAAAATGAACCACTTCTTAACCGTGCTGTAGCACAGTCGTCCAGTTCAGGGACGGCATCATATGACATCCTTTCCAGAATGTGCCCCCCTCACTGTGTCACATGACATGGTAAAGAGCCAATCACAGCGGCCTTTTATCACGTGATCAACTGTGTCCAATCCAGCTGATCACCATTTAAATTAGGGTTGCCACCTCATCCCTTTAAAACGAAACAAATATTAAAGCGGAGCTCCACCCAAAAGGGGAAGTTCTGCTCTAAGGACTGGTCCTCTGCTCCCCGTTAAGGATTGGCACCTTTGGGGAGCAGGTATCCAAAATTGTCAGGTACTCACTCCCATTTCCGCTGAAATCACCTAGAGGATCGTAAGCGGAAGTTGTCTCCCCCCCGTAGTCTTCTGGGACACGACAGGTCCCAGAAGACTACGGGACCATTCACAAAGCGCAGCGTTTCTTACGCATGCGCAGTGAGTACCCGGCTGTGAGGCCGCAAGCTGACACAGCCGTATGCCCACACTGAAGATGAACACAGGGCGGCCGGTGAAACGGGCTATGGGGAGGACACCGCAGGATTGAGGGACAGGTAAATATCCGTTTTTGTAGCTGCTGACTTTTATTTTCACTGGAACTCTGCTTTAATTAAACAGGTTCTGTGTCTGATTAAGGTGGTAATTAAACTCACTTAGCGCCTTATCTGTATTAAATTATCCTCAGAACCTGTGTAATTAATATGCGTTTGGTTTGAAAGGGATGAGGTGGTAACTATAATGTAAATAGACTTGCTGGTTATCGGCAGTACTTTCTTCACGCTGTCACAGCATGAGGAAAGTACTGCCAATAACCAGCAACTGTGAAACGGTTCAAGTCCACAGTGAATAATCCATACAGTTCACAAAGCAGGTGGATAGATGACTGGAAGGGTGGATGAGAGAAACACACTGCCCAGTAGCTCCTAGCCAGTGGATCTGGGTGATCCCTCATGAGCATACAAAGGCGCCAGATTAGTGTATGGTTAAAAACAACACTTTAATGCCATTTGTCACTTACATCTGAAAGACCTGTAGACTGCTCCAGGCATCAGAGTGGTGGTGCGATATACAGCTCACTGCAATCTGAATGGACTGATAGGGCTGCAGGGCACAAGCAGGGTCCCACTGCAAGAGGGTAAATCGGCGGCATCTCTCCTGTCACTCATGGCACTAACAGGAAGGTAGACAGGAGAATGTGACAGTCTGTGGGGGGGTGGATCGCAACACGGTTCCGAGATCCTGCCTCCTTTTTCAAGCCTCCTTTTTCAAGCCGCTTGAAAAAGGAGGCAGGACCTCAGAAATGTGTTGCGATCCGCCTCCATCAAGGTAAAAAAACCTTCTCTGTGCAGCAGCCTCCTCAGCCTGCCCTAACACTCTCCTGAACACCATCGCAAACTAGCGATATGCACAGGAGCTTCGGCTCTCCAGGGACTCTCCCTCCTCATTAGCTGAGACAGCAGGGGGAGCCATTGGCTCATGCTGCTGTCAACCACAGCCAATGAGCCAAATGAGGTGTGGATGTAAATGCAGAGCAGTGGCTCGGGAGTGAGCCTGCTTGGGTGCCCTGTTAGCAAGACCAGAGAAGAGGAGGATCAGGGCTGCTCTGTGTAAAACCACTGCACAGAGCAGGTAAGTATGACATATTTGTTATTTTTTTTTACTTACCTTTAATATCACTTTAAGCACTCCCACATGTTAATTTACCTATTGATACATTTTTCAAGTTCTGATTTGTTGTGCTGCTGAATGATCTATGGATGGAAGAGGCAGACCTTTCTTTCATCTGCCCATCCTCCATTCATAGATTGATTGATTTGTTAAGGCATATCTTCATTTCCTGCATTAAGCATATTTAATTGAACAGGGAGTAATGGTCACCTTCCTCCACTCTGTATTCTGAAACTGGAAACTATTTAGTGGAAACAGATTGAAAAAGTATTTAGAGTGTATAAACCTAACAGCAAAATGTATTAGATTGCAGCTTACTAACTCTTATACTGTAAGTAGCAACTGCATTTGTTTTCTTTTTTTTCAGACTTCTTCTTTATTTTCACCTGGCGATCCTGTACTTCCTGTACTAGGGTGACAACACTCACTCACCGAACTGTATTTATGGAGGAGCAGAGATGCACCCTAGGAAAGTAATACAGGACACCAACCTCTCTCCTCTTCTCCATAGACAGGTGTTCTCTATTCCATCCACAGAAAGACTGGGAATGGTGGTAACAGTGAAGCAGAGGAAGAGAGCATTGGAAGTAATCAGCTCACAAGATTTCTGGTAGGATCAACAGGTATTTTTTTGCATTTGTTTAATGATATAATAAAATGTTTTTAACAGTATATTTAACAAAGCAAAAAGATGCAAATAGGAGAAATTTATTGTTACAGTTTATGCTTTCAGAGCTCAGTTTTGCTTTGTCCTTTATCCTTTATAGTTATATTTCCGAAGGTATATTTTAGATGTTCTGTATTATCAGAATTTATCAGAATTTAAACTCGGAATGTATATACTCAAACATTTTATTCAATATCATTAGTGACATGTTTTTTAGCTGCAATCTTTTTTGCATACTGCATTAGTTCTCAAAAAATTATTATTGCAGTTCCAGTACCCTTAAACTTTCTTTTTATGCCTGACCTTATCAAAAGTTTGCCACTTCGTTATATCCTTCATATCTATTTTGTTCCAAAGAACTGTTGTTCTTATACAGAATGTACTTTCTACAATATATGTGTGATGTATTTTCTTATTAAATTAAATCTTCATTTAGTTTCTGTCAAGGGTATACCTATAAAGCAGTGAATCCGACATTCGCCAAACATTCAGAGTAGGTGGCACTTCCTGTTGCATGTGTTTTAAATGACAGTGATTGATTCACCACCTGTAAACGTTTTGTGAAAGTCATATTTACTGCTTTATAAATATGTCCTATAGGCGTCATTCATACAGGAGCTGAGGCCCTTCTACCACGAACAGGACATTTTTTTCAGTGTCTAGACTACAGGAGTTGCATGCAGACAGTCTTTAAGGCTAGGTTCACATATGTGCGGGTGGTGCCGGTGCGGATCCGCACAAAAATCCGTGCAGCCGCACCACCCACACAGAAGAATGCGGACCCACGGGTGGGTGCCATTAATTCTAATGGCAAGCCACCCGCATTGGAAATCGCAACCGCACTGGGAACCGAGGTTCCTGTGCAGGCTGCATTTTTAGAAGAAGTGCAGGCACCTGTGTGTCCTGGGGCACGGGAGTTCATTCAGATGAACAGGCTCTTGTGCCCATTCCAAACGCGATCCGCAGGAACATGGATATGTGAACCAGGGGTTAGGATGTAGCACCTACATGGATACACCTGCTGATCCTAATGTGACAGGTGAATGGGTGTGGGTGACAGTGTGCATTCAGGGCTGCTCATCCACATGGCTTTCACATTAGGGAAATCAGCGGTGTCTGTGCAGAGGCTGCATCCTAATAGATTTCAATGTGTTTCCTGTATGCAGCACCTTGAGTCTAGATATGCGGAACAAATGGCCCATTCACAGATGCAGGCCTCAGCATCTTTGTAATCAAGGCCTAAGTGTTTTTCTAAATTTTTTAAACTTTGCCTTTTTAACCTTCATATTTTTACTATACCTAACCTTTACTATAGCTTCCTATGTAACCACTGCGAAAGTGACGATCTTTCTAATTAGGGCACAGATAGTGTGACGGGCGCGGCATCAGACCCCAGCCCTTCTCACCAACTTTTGACCGAAGGACTAGCCAATCTAAAACCGCGCTGCCACTTGCGTAACAATGCCACTCTCAGCTGCACCCTGCACAGACATTTTCCAGCTCACTGGACCACAATCTATGTGCCAGCAGCCTGAGAGCGATTGTTACTGGGTCAGGTTAATTACGCAATTAACCCTTCACACTGCCACCACCGCCTTTTTACAGAGAAGGAGGAAACTCACAAATCTTAGCAGTAACACTATGATGTTTGAATAAGCGTCTGTATACACACTGCCACCGCAGACAGATGTATGCAGAAGCTTTAAAACACACAGTAGCGCTCTTCAGAGACAGGGATTCTTAGTTTGCATTAAAGAGCTTTAGAAACAGGTCAACGCTTTTCAGAAAATAGAATTTATTACTAAAAAGGTCAAAATGGTGCAATAAAAATATTTACAGAAAAGATGTAACAAATATATATATATATATATATATATATATATATATATAAATAGAGAGAGCAATAACACAACAGAAAGATAAAGAAAGAAGCTTAAGAAGGCAGGATACCTGCAGAAGTCCTTGGTTTAAGCAGAATCCAAGTGTCCTGAACAAAAGGGTACCTTTTCTCTCAAAGTTAGTTTCTGATGTTAAAAGGGAGAATTTCTTCATCATCCTCTCCAAGCAGCCTATTTTCTAGTGTCCCAGCAGGGGGTGTCTACTGAAGCCAAAGGCCAATTGCCTCATTTGGGCAGGGGTTTAGGCGGAGACCCAGGCTAGGACCAAATCCCTCACAAGTTTATACCATGGCCAATAACCTTCACTAGGTACATGTAGCAGCCTAGCCACTGGTAGATTAATATGCATAATGATATCCTGAACGTCCAGACATCAAATATGCTATATCTTACCGTTCCAGATAAAGACATATTGCTTTCTACTCTCGTGTAGGTGCCACATAGGGGTGTAAGGTGTCAGGTGACTTGTATTAAACTGACCTATATGAATATATGCTTTGTTTTATTGTACTTTGTTCTTGTCGGGATTTATGAATTTGTATGAAAAAGTGGTTTCAAGTGGGATGTACGTTTTACTGCCACTCTGGAATGCTTTCATGTCCAGTGACTGACTGATTTATAGCTTTATGACCAGGCCAAGGCAAGAGTCTGACAGACATCATGGGACCAGCTAATTGGGTTTACAACCATGAAGCGTATCCGGCTGTGGCCTTTGCACTCCTGAACTCAGCACACACACAGACCACATTACTTGCAAGGGGAGGGGAGCTGGAGGGAGAGAGAATGATATTTGCAGAGTATGATACAAGATGGTGGATTTTAGCAAAATGGTTGTCCGCTTCCAACTGCCACAGATAGCAATAAAAATCTTTATTTTAGTAGAGCAGGGAAGGGTGCCTCTGTCATACTGTTATTTCTGTCTCTGCTCCTGTTTTGGAGAATCTCCTCACTTACTGTTCTGTCTCTGCAATCTAAGCATTGAAAGTGTGATCTCTGTAACTTACAGTTTTGATGAGATAGCGATAACTCCAATCTTAGTTGAATAACACAGGCAGTGACTCAATACAGAAGATATCTTGTAGATCTTGTGAAGTGTATTCCATAAACTGAGAGAATCTTACAACAATGAACATCTGATAGGTCAAAGATCATAATGTAACCTGCTTCATGACATGAGCTAGAAGCTGCATTAACTAAACCAAAGGAAAGGAAGGAGCAGAGACAAATTACAGAGAACACTTAACCTCCTTAGCGGTATGATTATTTCAGATTTTTGGTGCTGAAAGCGGTACCATTATTTTGCATGGAAATATGTGGTTTGTTTATTGTAGGCTGTAATTTTTAGGAATAACTCACTGAAATCTGTCCGAACAAGAGTCTATTAAACATCCCGGGTATGATAAAATTTGAAACACGAAATCATAAATTATAATTGAATAAATAATCATAAAAAATAATAATATAATAATAATACATTTAATTCAATAATATAATCAAACCAAAAACACTGAAATTTGAAATATAGCGCCAAGTTCGCACATTGCTGAGCAAAATCGTTTCAAGTGTCTGATGATGAATTTCCCCACAAATCATTATCACTCAATTCAGCAAGTGGTTCTGATTTACTATCGCTGTTCTATAGCTGATCTAAACCTGCTTTTGACCTAAAGGGACACTTTTTGGACGCCATGGACTTTTCTCAGTTTCCAGGCAGAAAGAACAGACAAAATGCAGGCAGGGCACAGGACAAAACACTAGGGACAAAATGTATGTGAAATGGGTTGAAACAGCAATGTTTTACTATGTAAAATTTGTTTTGAAAAAAATGCAATTTTTTAAAATTTTAAAATTTCCCGCCCCACCGGCGGCGGCACCCGTATGTCCCGACGTCACATGGACCGGAACACAGAAGCTGGATGCTGGCATCGGCTGGAGGAGATGGCTGCGGACGCTGCAGGGGACACATCGCGGGAGCGCAGGACAAGGTAAGCTGTGCAGGGAATCCTTATGCAGCGCCGCATGGTAAGCCCGAGTGTAGCTCGGGGTTACCGCTTTTGGTACTGACATTTTACCCCGAGCTACACTCGGGAATACTGCTAGGGAGGTTAAAGGCATATGACAGTCATGTGAAACATGACACTTCCTGTGTGATCTCAGGGATAGGAAATGAGAATAAATCTCCCCACTAGTGAGGCAGACAGGAATACAAAATTGAGGTTCAAACTTTGTCCCACCATGTCCAAAAAGTTAAAAAAAAGTTTTGTTTGGAATTTCACTTTAAAGCTTAACTCCAAGCAATAAAACATCATTTCACACTCCACCCACCTCTAGCTAATCTTTAAATTTCATTTTTAAAAATGTTACTTCATACACCTTTAGGAAAGGGGGCTTTTTCTCACAAGGACAGTGAGGAGCACATTTTGGACAGAGAGGGACTGATGATTAGCAAGAGGCTATCTACATCAAAATGGGACAACCATCATGAATAGAGATGGAGCCTTTAACACCACCTTTCTTCCAGGTTTAAGGAAGTTTTAACTTCTCCAACCTGCCAAACTGATAACAAGCCACACCTTTAACCATGAAAAGCGAGAAACGAACATCTATGCAGGTTTTCTGACATTATAAAAGGGATTATTATAATAAGAATGGGATCTACCTGCTGGGCAGCTGACAGGTAGATTGCAAACACGGCCCTGCTTTGCTGGTCTTTCCCCCCAATCTCTGCCGTTTTCATCTTCATTGCAAAGTGGAGAACAGGAGGCAGCATCGTACTGGAAGGAGGGCAGGAATGGGATCTGCTTCAGTTAATCTTTCAAATTAACCAGCAGATGATTGGTTGCTAGGATGCTGCGTGGACCTAGTGGCCAATCAACAGATTGTTAATAGGAAAAGTTAACTCCGGCAGCTTCCGCTCCCACACTCCATCCACTGCTCTGCTGCCTCTCGCTCTCCGCTCTGCAGTACACCTGTGTAAAGTAGGAGAGTACTACCTACATATTGGTGTGTGTGGGGGGGTATGATGTAAAGGGGCAAAGGACAGCGTACACTGCTTTGGTGGGGGGTACAGGGCACTACTGGGGGGGCAGAGAACTCTGCTGTGGTGAGCAGGGGACATTACATTAGGTAAGGTAGGTGATGTGAAGGGAACAGAGGACACTGTTGTGGGGGGCAGAGGACACTACAGTGGGGGGGTGGGGGTGAGGTGAGGTGATGTTAAGGGGGGCAAAGGACACTGCTTTAGGGGAGACACAGGACACTACTGTGGGGGAGAGGGGGAGGGGCAGAGGACACTACAGGGATGATGTGAAAGGGGCCAAGGACACTACTCTGGGGAAGATGATGTGAGGGGAGCAGAGGACACTACTGTGGGGGTAGGGGGCATAGGATACTACATGGGGGGAGGGAGAGATGTGAAGGGGGCAGAGGACACTACTGTGGAGGGGAGTGACATGGAGGGAAGTGACGTGGAGGGAAGCAGAGGACACTACTGTTAGAGGCAGAGGATACTACTGTGACACATTATGTGTTCTTCATGCCGTCTTTTTATTGGGGGCTTGATAGTTTGTTTGTTTGTTTGTTTGTTTGTTTTATTCATAAAAAGGGTGCCACCCAACAACCACACCACCCCTCCTCCCCTTTCACCAGGGACCTTTGATTTCATCAATATTGTCCAGGTAGAAAGGTTGCATACCCATGTACATAAAGGATAACACAACTATTAACCCCAAGAAAATGAATCTCTTTCCCCAGGGTCTATCTGCCCTATTAAAATAAAAAATAATCACATTTCAACACAGAAACCACTGTATACTGTCTAGAGCTTACCAATGAAGTTCTCCTTTTCAACCTGGCAAATGTAAGTTGACTTCTGTTATACTGTGTTAGCTATTTAAATTTAGTGCTTCAGCCCTCTACCAAAGTGAGTGCAGCCCACCTGGTCTGATACTCACCTTCATCCCTGATCCAGTGATCTTTGCTATGCAACTCCATAGCATCACAAAGCCTTGCTTCTGAAAATGTCCTTACTAGGGACTCTTCAGCCTGTGCATGTGCCACAACTTTATTCATTCATAATTTATTGTTATGGGGAAAGCCATACTCTGCAAGACAGGTGGAGGCTGCCATGAGTATGGCTTCCCATAGGAATGAATAGGGTTGCTAGGTCCATGTGCAGGGTAAAGAGGGCTTTGTGGTGCCCAGCAGGGCCACACAGTGAAACTTCTTGGATCAAGGATGAAGGTGTCAGAATAGGTTGGTTGGACTCAGAGCCCCATTTATTAAGAGTTAACAATTTGAAACTCTGGCGCCCCTGACAATACATGCATAACCAGTGAAATGAGTATGTAATGCGTAGGGGACAGTCTGGATGCATGTTGGAGTCATTGTGTGACTGACAATCCACTCGGCTTCTTCAATTTTTCAGCTGAAATTTGATGAGCCTAGTGGTGCCGACAGGGCCATCCATAGCCGAAACTTGAGTAGTGTATGGCAGGCCTTAGCATAGCCACTCAAGAACAGTAAGTGTATTATTCAAAGAAATGACAGTTAAAAGTAAAGCCGCATTATATATATTTTTTGTTTTAGTGTTTAGATATGCTTTAACTGCTAAATAAGTAAAGCCAAAAATATTATACTGTAGTCGCATCATACATATACACCTTTACTAACAAACATCTTGTATTAAATAATCGGTGTATAGACATGCACACTCATCAAAAAAGCATATGGGCCAATTTGTAACGACTTTGTTTAAAATGATTGGCATTGCTAATACTACTTTAGGTTTGGGCATTCACAGTATGGTTTAACTGCAACAAAGGAATTCAGAGTTATGTATAACCCACCTTGCTTGATTATTCCATCTTTGGGCCCACTTTGAGTCAAAAGGAAATCACATGATAGGCGACAAGCTTTAGTGATTCCTATGTGAATTATAGTTACTGCATTTTCATCTGGAATTCATTGAGAAGATGCTATATTTAATCTATTTACTTTGATATTCATTTCGGCACTCCATATTCTTTATAAGACCCACCATCTGTTCTTTTCACATACCTTAAGTTGTGTTTCAGTTTATTTTGAACTAAGTTCAATCTGCTTACTAGCACATGTTGAAGATATAACAATAAACATGTCAGTTGTTTTGTCTGAGTGCAGTAATTGACTTTCATGGGTTTATGATTCCTAATTTTGAGTACCTCTGAGCTACATTTGTTTTAAGTAGAACTGTGTTCTTTTAAAAAAGAACATTACAATAAAATATGGGCATTAATGTACTTTTCCCAATCGCCTGGGCAGCTTATCTGATATCTTTGAACATTTATCTGTGTCTTTTCTACTACACTATGTTGATTGAAAACATAGCTTACATACTTCTAGTGGTCACCCAAAATGGATCCTTTTTTGCCTTTAGAATATCCTGATTTATTTACATTATTGATTTAACAAGATGCTGAGGATATGCCTGAGTGATTTTGATCCATGCTGACTTGTGTAGCACCCTCCTTGATAGATGCTAAGTTAGGTAAGTTTAGTTCTGGGCTTACTTTAGTCAGTTGAGCTGCATTTGATTATTTTGGTCTGTTCTGTGTTTTACTGTCTACAGGGTTGACTGCTTCCCCCAGTCGGTCTGAAAAGGCTCTGGAAGATAGAGGGCTGGGGGAGTTAAACAGCAGCTGCATATTTATGCAGCACTGGCCAATCTCTGGAAAAAGTATGCCCAGATGATGGCTGTGAGAGTGTATAAATACTCTGAGACCTGGAACAGAGGGGTCTTTTTTTTCAAAGAAGGAGACTGTGGCCTGGAGGGCTGCTGGCCTTTTGGTAAGACTTGCCATGTGGCTGCTGTTCAACGAGGTCTTAGCTAGGTTAGCTGGGGGACCTATTCTGCTGCATGTTGTTGGAGCTGACTGAGGGACATTCGTCTGGGGATCTGGTCTGGTATCACTGGACAGTTGGGAAGAGGCGTCTGGCCTGGTATCCCTGGTGAGTTGGAAGGAGGCGTCCGACTATCCAAGGACATCAGTGAGTACAGGCTGGTGTGAGAGATCCCTGAGACTGTGTGTTGTGGCCACCAATCTCATGCTAGTCATTGTTGCTCAAATGGGACATTGAGCTTGGTGTCCTGATATAGCTCAGTCCAATATTTGCTTGAGTAAGGATTCTTAAGAGGAAGATTAATGTCATCTAGTTGTTGATAAATTTACTGGTGTATCCCACAGTTAACCTGAACCTATCCAAGTTCAAGTTCTGCAATAAAACATCAGAAAAGCATACCCCTAGACTGTTAGTTGTGCCAAAGGAGTGACTGTGTACCTGGCTGTGGGGCAACTACCGGAAACGTCCCTTGGGACCTAAAACCTGCGGGCTCCTGCAAGAGTGAACACTACACTTGAAACAATTATGTAGTTTGTTCAGATTTGTCAGGGGCACATTCATACTATGAATATCACATTTTATCTCATCCTACAGGTGCTCTATTAGAATGGGACCTGTGCAAAAAACTGAGGTATACGAAAAATGGGGCTGAACATCTCTAACTATTAACTGTGCCAAAGTAGCACGTAGAAGCATGTACCAAAAACCGCAGTGTACTTCCTGGTATGTGCGCTTGCCTAGGCACTCCTGTACCTACAGTCTTATATCTGTAGATCTGGTGAGAGGCACTGCTGTCTATGACTGCTAGTCTCTTGGAGATTTGTAGATGTCATTATTGCACTGCTTGCTTGAATTTGCACTGCATTCATCACCCCTCAGTGCACCCTGCACCCTGTATCTCCATTAATAAGTTGGATCTATGGTTTGTGAACTTCTCCTGCTGCACCTCAAATTTTTCCTCGCTAGATATCAGATCACCTTTCACTAGGGGGGCAGCTCTGACATGAAGAAACAAAGACCTATAACTCTACCATGATGGCCAACCCCACAGAGAAACCAAATGCAGAACATGGCATGGTAAGTCAGTAATGAATAGTGATGAGCTAGGTTTCGAGTGGAACTCAGTTTGGTCTGAAAATGTGGAAAGCTGTCATATGATTGTATTGTTACTGTCTTGTCTCATGTTCTGTCCCCCTTGCTACTGTACAGCGCTGAGCATACCCTTTGGCGCTATATAAATACTGTATAATAATAATAATAATATGATAGCAGGCCACCAGCCCAAGTAGCTGCAGCCAAGAGATTCCTCACTTTGCAACCATAGCTGTGGGTTGGGGAATTCCCTGGCTGCAGCTAATTGAGCTGGTGGCCTGCTATCATGTGACAGATTCTGACAGGTTCTGTATGAACCTTAACTCATTATTATTAATGAGAAAAAGATCAGCACAGAGCCCATAGGCAATACTGGTGACTAGTTCTTTGCTCGCCTTGTTTTAGGCATAGCTTCATAAGATGAGATATGAAATGAGACATTCTGTGTGACATGAGTTCTTCTGCTGGAAATAGCCTCAAGAAAACACTACACATATTTTCCAGTGCACATAGTACCCTGAGGCATATTAATAATAGTTAGTATTAGGGAGTCTAATTTGTGCTGGGAAAACATTTTCAACACCATCTACACCACAGCCAGCCTGAAACGATGACACAACAGCCAGTGATGTGTGCTGTGTGCTCCTAATTCTAACCCTTCCATCAGCAGCTATTCTGCCGTAAAACTAGCACAAAACAGAAATTCCTTGTTTAAGCCTAGGATCACACCATTGTGGGCCAAGCGGTCCACGTTTGCTCTGGCATGGCAGCCAATTAATTTGAATGGACTGCTGTGCCTGTCTTTTCCCTTTTAAAAATGTGGCTGCAGGGAAACTGCATGGTCTTCTTGACCATGTGATTTCCCTGCAGTTCTTGCACCCGCAAATGCGCTGTGGGCTGAGTTGCTTGGGGGTGCTATTCTGAATGAATGGTGGGCCCAAGCATCTCATAAGAGCAACGCAATTTGGCCCGCGGGTGGTTGCAATTGCAGGACATGTGCATCTCCTGCACCAGCAACCAGCTCACATACTGCAGACAAGTGTGAACCTAGCCACAGACAGGCACCTTTTGTTTGTGAATAGCCCATTTGTTTTAGTTCAGACAAGAATAGGGAGGAGTAAGAACTCCTGTCAAATTTACTGTATACTGTATTACCATCTGTGTGCCTGCTAAGTACAGTAGATTCACTCATTTTGCTTTGTCCTGGTGACTATTGTCTGTAGTGTAGAATAGGAAATCCAATCTAACAGGAGTCAACTGTTCCAGTGACAATAGTCTAAGAAGCAGATTTCTTTCATGGTGTTGAGATTTCTTCTTGCTCCCTAATGCATCATCATGAGAGAAAGTAAAAGAAAAATCCTTACAGAAACACAGCTTACAGTATACTTTATAACATGTGCTAATACAAATATTGCACATAGCAGTGCTTAATATAGCAGTATTTAATGCTATAATTAACACAGGTTGCAATACGGGTGTTGGATGGGACAGACCTGCAGTGCATCCCAGTCGGCACATCAGTGCCAACCTTGTGCCTACCAACATGCTCTGCTGAACTCGCCATACAGGTGAATATACAACGTGTTACGTTTGTAACATCTACATTACAGTATGAAATACCAGATGACTGCAAGCTGAAAAGTACACCTGTGAAAATTCAGATTTTGTCTGAGAAATTATTTAATTTTCAGTTCTTTATTCATTACATATTTCACTTTTTCTTTCACCCCTGCAGCCTTCCACCATGTTTTCTTACCAGAGGTGCTCTGCTGGCACTTGGGGGGTTTTATACCTACCTTGGATGTTTTTTGCACACACCCACAGCCAGGACAAAGAGGTTGGCAGAAATGGCACATGTACCAGGTGCAGTGTTAATATTTGAGGGGGGAGTGCACTGGGAGGCTCTGATGCTCTGTTCTCCAATTCCTTGCTAGCTAGAGTGACTGCAGCATCACTCCTGTCAGAAGGACCAGGGTCTTGATAGCTGCTCAAGGGAAGATTCTGCTCTCTCTCTCTCCAATAGCAGCTGTGGACAGCTGAAAACACACCCTGCACTGCTTGGGGATGAGAGAATCTTGCTCTTCTTCCTACCTTTCCTTGTCCTCTCCCTGAGAGGATCCCTTCAGTTTCATGCACCCCCACAGAGCCCACCCCTCAGCACCCTCACTTCTATCATCCCACTGACAGCTGCCAAAGCAGACTACTGACACAGAGGCATTTTTTTCCCCACTGACACAGTTGCAGCCCTATTTTCCTCTTAACAGCATCACAAACTGGAGAGGGGCTCACCTGCAGGCATAAGACCTTGGGAGGCTGGAAACTTGGAACTTCACCTGCCTCCCAAAAGAGGACGACATGTGTGGCAGGGAAGGAGCAGCCCAGCTAGAAGGCCTTGTAGCAGCCACCAACCCACCGGCAGCACAGGAGAGAGACCAAGTGCGTAAACCTGCACCCCCTAGGCAAGTAAGGGGAAAAGGAGAACTCTAGTGGGGAACTGGATTTGCTATTTTACCCGTTACAGATTCACACTGCAGTGGCATGCACTGGATTCCCTGCCCAGGGATTCACCCAGTACAGCTGGGGGAGGAGAGGAGTCATCTGCTGTATGGGGTAGTACTACAGGAGATGCTGGCAAGCTCTCCAGAAGATACATTTTGCTGTGAAGACTTGCACATAGTTCAGGAAGATTGTCCTCTGTTGCCATTCCCTTGAGCATCCCATACACCCTTTACCCCATCTAAGTGGTAAATCCCCTTATAAAACTTCAAAACAAAGCCCAAGGACTGGTTATTGTCTCCTGATGCATGTCTGAATGTGTGTTGTCTGGCTGTCCAGGACTATAGGGGGATCCAAAACTTCAGCAACTCCTAAGGGGGTAGTGCTAACCATGATGGTAAAAAAATAACTTTGGAACCACTTTAACTCAGAAGGTCCTAGCCCTCTTTGTCTAGCCTCCTGTTGGAATCAGGTACGCATGTATTATATAGGACTTAGTCCCCGCTTCAACCAACAGCTGCTAAGAGAAATAAAATAATGGCACCTAAGCATTGGATCTTGGTTTCCAGCACTGTTACATCCTAATAGTGAATAACAAAGTTTGTTCAGTCTGAAATGAGCAGTTGGTCCATAAATTTTCAATTGCTTTTGCACAAGAAGATAAATACATAACCAAAACATAGATACAATTTCATGCAGCGTCCTGGCTTAGTTTTACCTCTGTTAGTACTTATATTGGGGCTACAGCTTGATTAACATTTATATTGTAGAGATGAAAGAGTAGGTGGGCCTAAGAAGTTTGGCAAGAAAAACTGGGCAGGACTGTCAATAAATAAGTTCCCAAAAAGTATTTGTGCGTTGTCAGCCCACAACAGTACTAAGGAGCTGAGCTGCATGCATTTTAGCAGGTATTTGTTTGTACTTGCATGGTCTTTAATCGGATGAAATATGGGGAAATGTGCATGTATTGCAGAGAACTACTGCATTTTCCTTGACTTACACTGAATATTCCTACAATACAAAACTCTCAAATCTTTGCTGTCGCATGTATCAGTATTATTATTATACAGGATTTATATAGCGCCACCAGTTTGCTCAGCGCTTTACAATATAAAGGGAGACAAAACAGCAACGATGCAGTTCAATACAAGAGGGTTGGAGCTTACATTATAAGAGGGAGGAGCTGGTGGTACAGATGGTAATAACTGTGGGGGATGAACTGATAGGAGAAATAGAAGATTTGGTTATTAGCTGAAAGCAGGATAGGCTTCCATGAAGAGAGAGGTTTTCAGAGTTCACCCAAAAGTGGGCAGAGTAGCTAAAAGTCAAATAGATTGGGGTAGTTCCAGAGGATGGGGGAGGCTCTGGAGAAGTCCTAGAGATGAGCATGGGATGAGGAGATAAGGGAGCTAGAGCACAGGAGGTCGTGGGAGGAGCGGAGAGGATGGTTTGGGTGATATTTGGAGACAAGATTGGTGATGTAATTTGGGGCAGAGTTATAAATGGCTTTATATGTTATTGTTAATGTTTTGGATTTTATTCATTGGACAATGGGAAGCCGGTGGAGGAATTGGCAGAGAGGGATGGCATATATGGAACGGTTGGTAAGATGGATGAGTGTGGCAGCAGCACCTTACCCTGGCATGAGTGGAGGGACTGATGGTTGTATTATTGATCTTGATGGAGAAGACAGAAGAGGGAACCCGGGTTGGAGGGAATATTATGAGCTCAGTTTTAGAAAGATTGAGTTGGAGGAAGTGGAGTGACATCCATGCTGATATGTCACTTAGTAGGTTAGTAATGCGAGAGGAGACTGAAGGGCTAAGGTGAGGAGTAGAAAGATAGATTTGTGTGTCATCAGCATAGAGATGGTACTTGAAGCCATGGTAGTTTATCAAGTGACCAAGGGTGGAGGTGTAGATGGAGAAGAGAAGGAGTCCAAGGACAGAACCTCGAGGGACCCCTACATAGAGAGGAAGTGGAGAGGAGGATACAGAGTTATAGGTAACACTGAAGGAGCGCTGCAATAGGAGGAGAACCAGGAGAGAGCAGAGTCTCAGAGGCGAAAAGAGGAATTTTTTTTTGAGGGGAAGAGGATGGTCAACAGTATCAAACGCCGCAGAGAGGTCAAGTAGTAAGAATATGGAGTAGTGGCCATTAGTTTTAGCAGTTAGTAAATCATTAGCGCGTTTTAGTAAGGCAGTTTCAGTGGAGTGGAGTGAGCGAAAACCAGACTGCAAAGGGTCAAGAAGGTTGTTTCCAGTGAGGTAGGAGCTCAGGCAATTGTAGACTAGGCGTTCTAAGAGTTTAAAGGTAAACAGGAGCAGGGAGATGGGTCTTAAGTTGTTCAGGTTGATGGGGTCCCGTGAGGGCTTTTTGGGAATGATCTGTGCGTGCTTTAGAGGGGAAGGGAAGGTGCCAGTAGAGAGGGAGAGATTGAAGATAGTAAGGGAGCATAAGACAGAAGAGGGTGACCATAGTAGTTCTGAGAGAACAGGATCCAGGGGGCAGATGGTGAGACAGGTTTCTGAGAAAACTTTACTGACCTCTTCGGCAGTAGCAAGGTCAAAAGAGGAAAGTGTTGAGGTAGGTTTAGTATAAGGCATGCTAAGTGGAATAGATGTCTGTGCAGTGGAGATGCCCTCACGAATTGTATCAATATTGTTTTTGAAATGATTGGCGATCTTGTAAGCAGTGAGTGAGTTACTGGGTGGAGGTGGCGGTGGAGAAAGTAGAGAGTTAAAAGTAGAGGAGAGACAATGAGGACTGGATGACAAGGTATTAATAAGAGTGGCAAAGTTTGCTTGTTTGGCAGCATGGAGAGAGGAATTGTATTTTAAGAAAGCAGATTAATATAGGGCGAATTCTTGCTGGGATTGGGTTTTACACCACAATAGGTCCAGTGCACGGCTATGTCACTTAACATTTCTGGTGTTGTCAGTCTGCCAAGGTTGTAATGGTCGGGGCCTGATACTTTGTGTAGTTGGAGGAGCAGGTGAGTCTAGTGTGGATGAAAGCGAACTGTTGTAGACAGGTCAGGGAAGGACAGGGGAGAGATTCTGTCATAGAGGTGGTCAGTTGCAGAGTAGAAAAGAGAAATTTTAAAGTTGTGTAGGTTTCTGCATGTAATTGTTAGCTGATTGGAGGGATAAGTGTTTGAAGATGACAGCACTGTGAAGGTGATGAGATTGTGATCAGAGAGAGGAAATGGGTTATTGGTGAGGTTGTAGGGAGTGCAAAAATGGGAGAAAATAAGGTCTAGGGCAGTGATGGCGAACCCGTGGCACGCGTGCCACAGCCGGCACGCCGAGCCTTATCTGTGGGCACGCCAGGAGAATCCAGCGGCGCGCTGTCTTCCCGGCTGTAGTGTGTGTGACAGCCGGGTCCCAAGTGCGCATGAACAAGAAGCAGTGCTCTTTGTGAATGGTAAGGCGGTACCTGGGACACATGACAGATCCCAGAAGCCGCCGGACCAATCACAAAGCGCAGCGCTTCTCGCGCATGCGCACTGGGCATCCGGCTGTCCGCTCACACTACAGAAGCCGGGAAGACAACGCGCGGCTGGATAAAGGAACAGGTAAGATAAAAAAAAAAACTCTGCGGAAGTAAGAGCGGGTACCTGTCAAATTCAGGTACCCGCTCCCCCTCCCTCCCCAAAGGTCAGCAGTCATCCCTGTGCTGTCCGCAGTCTCTGGTCATCCCTGTGCTGTCCGCAGTCTCTGGTCATCCCTGTGCTGTCCGCAGTCTCTGGTCATCCCTGTGCTGTCCGCAGTCTCTGGTCATCCCTGTGCTGTCCGCAGTCTCTGGTCATCTCCTGTGCTGTCCGCAGTCTCTGGTCATCTCCTGTACTGTCCGCAGTCTCTGGTCATCTCCTGTACTGTCCGCAGTCTCTGGTCATCTCCTGTACTGTGTCCGCAGTCTCTGGTCATCCCTGTACTATGTCTGCAGTCTCTGGTCATCCCTGCACTGTGTCCGCAGTCTCTGGTAATCCCTGTACTGTCCGCAGTCTCTGGTCATCCCTGTGCTGTCCGCAGTCTCTGGTCATCCCTGTGCTGTCCGCAGTCTCTGGTCATCTCCTGTGCTGTCCGCAGTCTCTGGTCATCTCCTGTACTGTCCGCAGTCTCTGGTCATCTCCTGTACTGTCCGCAGTCTCTGGTCATCTCCTGTACTGTGTCCGCAGTCTCTGGTCATCTCCTGTACTGTGTCCGCAGTCTCTGGTCATCCCTGTACTATGTCCGCAGTCTCTGGTCATCCCTGTACTGTGTCCGCAGTCTCTGGTCATCCCTGTACTGTCCGCAGTCTCTGGTCATCCCTGTACTGTGTCCGCAGTCTCTGGTCATCCCTGTACTGTCCGCAGTCACTGGTCATCCCTGTACTATGTCCGCAGTCTCTGGTCATCCCTGTACTGTCCGCAGTCTCTG
Organism: Staurois parvus; assembly: GCF_062004578.1. NCBI lineage: Eukaryota > Metazoa > Chordata > Amphibia > Anura > Ranidae > Staurois > Staurois parvus. The sequence continues at coordinate 18,854,727 of NW_028317813.1, forward strand.
GTCATCTCCTGTACTTTCCGCAGTCTCTGGTCATCCCTGTACTGTCCGCAGTCACTGGTCATCCCTGTACTGTGTCCGCAGTCTCTGGTCATCTCCTGTACTGTGTCCGCAGTCTCTGGTCATCCCTGTACTGTCCGCAGTCTCTGGTCATCCCTGTACTGTGTCCGCAGTCTCTGGTCATCCCTGTACTGTGTCCGCAGTCTCTGGTCATCCCTGTACTGTGTCCGCAGTCTCTGGTCATCCCTGTACTTTCCGCAGTCTCTGGTCATCCCTGTACTGTCCGCAGTCTCTGGTCATCTCCTGTACTGTCCGCAGTCTCTGGTCATCTCCTGTACTGTTCGCAGTCTCTGGTCATCTCCTGTACTGTGTCCGCAGTCTCTGGTCATCTCCTGTACTGTGTCCGCAGTCTCTGGTCATCTCCTGTACTGTGTCCGCAGTCTCTGGTCATCTCCTGTACTGTCCACAGTCTCTGGTCATCTCCTGTACTGTCCGCAGTCTCTGGTCATCTCCTGTACTTTCCGCAGTCTCTGGTCATCCCTGTACTGTGTCCGCAGTCTCTGGTCATCTCCTGTACTGTCCGCAGTCTCTGGTCATCTCCTGTACTGTGTCCGCAGTCTCTGGTCATCTCCTGTACTGTGTCCGCAGTCTCTGGTCATCTCCTGTACTGTGTCCGCAGTCTTTGGTCATCCCTGTACTGTGTCCGCAGTCTCTGGTCATCCCTGTACTGTGTCCGCAGTCTCTGGTCATCTCCTATACTGTGTCCGCAGTCTCTGGTCATCTCCTGTACTGTGTCCGCAGTCTCTGGTCATCCCTGTACTGTCCGCAGTCTCTGGTCATCTCCTGTACTTTCCGCAGTCTCTGGTCATCCCTGTACTGTCCGCAGTCTCTGGTCATCCCTGTACTGTGTCCGCAGTCTCTGGTCATCTCCTGTACTGTGTCCGCAGTCTCTGGTCATCCCTGTACTGTCCGCAGTCTCTGGTCATCCCTGTACTGTCCGCAGTCTCTGGTCATCTCCTGTACTGTCCGCAGTCTCTGGTCATCTCCTGTACTGTGTCCGCAGTCTCTGGTCATCTCCTGTACTGTGTCCGCAGTCTCTGGTCATCTCCTGTACTGTGTCCGCAGTCTCTGGTCATCTCCTGTACTGTGTCCGCAGTCTCTGGTCATCCCTGTGCTGTCCGCAGTCTCTGGTCATCCCTGTGCTGTCCGCAGTCTCTGGTCATCTCCTGTACTGTCCGCAGTCTCTGGTCATCTCCTGTACTGTCCGCAGTCTCTGGTCATCTCCTGTACTTTCCGCAGTCTCTGGTCATCCCTGTGCTGTGTCCGCAGTCTCTGGTCATCCCTGTACTGTCCGCAGTCTCTGGTCATCTCCTGTACTGTCCGCAGTCTCTGGTCATCTTCTGTACTGTTCGCAGTCTCTGGTCATCTCCTGTACTGTGTCCGCAGTCTCTGGTCATCTCCTGTACTATGTCCGCAGTCTCTGGTCATCCCTGTACTGTCCGCAGTCTCTGGTCATCTCCTGTACTTTCCACAGTCTCTGGTCATCCCTGTACTTTCCGCAGTCTCTGGTCATCCCTGTACTGTGTCCGCAGTCTCTGGTCATCTCCTGTACTGTGTCCGCAGTCTCTGGTCATCCCTGTACTGTCCGCAGTCTCTGGTCATCCCTGTACTGTGTCCGCAGTCTCTGGTCATCCCTGTACTGTCCGCAGTCTCTGGTCATCTCCTGTACTGTCCGCAGTCTCTGGTCATCTCCTGTACTGTGTCCGCAGTCTCTGGTCATCTCCTGTACTGTGTCCGCAGTCTCTGGTCATCTCCTGTACTGTGTCCGCAGTCTCTGGTCATCTCCTGTACTGTGTCCGCAGTCTTTGGTCATCCCTGTACTGTGTCCGCAGTCTCTGGTCATCCCTGTACTGTGTCCGCAGTCTCTGGTCATCCCTGTACTGTGTCCGCAGTCTCTGGTCATCTCCTGTACTGTGTCCGCAGTCTCTGGTCATCCCTGTACTGTGTCTGCAGTCTCTGGTCATCCCTGTACTGTGTCTGCAGTCTCTGGTCATCCCTGTACTGTGTCTGCAGTCTCTGGTCATCTCCTGTACTTTCCGCAGTCTCTGGTCATCCCTGTACTGTCCGCAGTCACTGGTCATCCCTGTACTGTGTCCGCAGTCTCTGGTCATCTCCTGTACTGTGTCCGCAGTCTCTGGTCATCCCTGTACTGTCCGCAGTCTCTGGTCATCCCTGTACTGTGTCCGCAGTCTCTGGTCATCCCCTGTACTGTCCGCAGTCTCTGGTCATCTTCTGTACTGTTCGCAGTCTCTGGTCATCTCCTGTACTGTGTCCGCAGTCTCTGGTCATCTCCTGTACTGTGTCCGCAGTCTCTGGTCATCTCCTGTACTGTCCGCAGTCTCTGGTCATCTCCTGTACTGTGTCCACAGTCTCTGGTCATCCCTGTACTGTGTCTGCAGTCTCTGGTCATCCCTGTACTGTGTCCGCAGTCTCTGGTCATCTCCTGTACTGTGTCCGCAGTCTCTGGTCATCCCTGTACTGTGTCCGCAGTCTCTGGTCATCCCTGTACTGTGTCCGCAGTCTCTGGTCATCCCTGTACTGTGTCCGCAGTCTCTGGTTATCCCTGTACTGTGTCCGCAGTCTCTGGTCATCCCTGTACTGTTAATTAGTTTGCACTACTGTACGTGTTGTTTTTTCTAAACCAAAAGCTCGATATTCAGGTTTCATTGCAGTGTTGGCACTTTTAAAGAAATAAGTTGGTTTTGGGTTGCAGTTTGGGCACTCGGGCTCAAAAAGGTTCGCCATCACTGGTCTAGGGTATTCCCATTAAAGTGAGTGGAGGACTGTGTTCATTATGTTAGGGCAAAAGATGAGGTTAGGTTGAGGAGTTGGGATGTAGCTAGGTTGTTAACATTAATGAAGATGTTAAAAATCACCAAGAATGATTGTGGGTATTTCAGAGGAGAGAAAGTAGGGTAGCCAAGCTGAGAAGTCATCAAGAAAGCTTGACATCGGTCCAGGAGGCCGATAGATCACTGCAATCCACAGAAAAATGAGTTAGGTCATTGGCAGTAAAACAGACTCTATCATTAAAATTAACACATAACATCCTGAAAGTCTTTTACAGCAGGGAAGTATTTTTTCCGGTGTATGTGTAGACACCTAGATTTCCACATCCTAGGAGCTGAACCTCACAATCTACCAAGAGGGCACATTTTGACCAGCCAAAATTACTTTATGTATCTAGAATTTCAAAAACATAAAATAGTAGCACATACTTATGACAATCATAATACAATCAATGATATAAAACTAAGCATATCAAAATAGCTTACAATTATCATCTATACTTCAAGTGTTACTAAACCCAGGAACCTGCATTCACTATATCTGGTCTCCCACAGTACACATGAAATGCAATTGTTTTAGTAAATATAAACTGCTAAACACCTTTTCTCATCAGCAGTTAGAGCAGTCTTGTGACTTCTATCAATGTCCAGCCGAGCACTGGTTAAAGCTTGTAGGAGGAGTTTTCATTTTGCTCTAGGAGGATGCAGAACACCTCTGTCTGGACATTGCTGATTTGCCCTGTGCTGATCACATGCACCCTCCCAAGAAAAAAAAACCTCTCTAGCAATACACATCAAAGTGAGCATGTGCAGAGTATCTCCACACGCTATGTCTTATCAGGAGATAAGAGGGGGACACTGGAAGAGGGGGAGAATCAGAGAAGACAGGATCAAACAGCCCTTTTACACAATGCCGAGGATTAACCCCTTAGGTTCCACAGTGAGTATAACAAGCATGCTTTACTGCATATATAGACTGATTTTACTGTTGTGGGTTTAGTAACACTTTCAGTGATAATTGTAAGCTCTTTTTATATACTTTTTTCATTGTGTTTGTTTGTCTGTTAAGTGTATTTATGAAGTTTTGATTTTGTTTTTTTTTGTTTATATATGCAGGCATTCCTCCAGTTTTCCCTGATGAAGACTTGTTTATAGTCGAAACACATTGGGAAAGTTATACTAGAGAAAGTCATGTTGCACTATAATTTCCAATGCTGTTTCATTGAATGTACAAGTGCTATGTAAATTATATTAAACAGATGACAGATTATAATAGCATAATGAATAAATTGCACATAATATCTTAGTCTTGTAGAAAAAGAACAAAGTCTTTTGTTTTATTCAACAAAATATTTTTATATGAAATCATAAAAAAACTGTTTTTTGTTGACATCTTGGACATATACATTTTGTTCTATTGCTGCATGAAATTCCCAGAGAAGATTTCCTTGGTGTTTGAGGGCACTTGGCCAATCCCCAGGCTGAGGCCGGGCATGGTGACCAAGGACAACCCTTAAATGTGGTAGAGCCTAAGCAGAAGGGGAGTTGGGTAGAAGATGGATTGAGAGAAGGCTGAAGTGTGGAGCCTGGGAGGGGGCCATAGGGACCTACATCCTACCTACAGGCAGGATGCTGGAAAGGAGGATCTCCACTGCCTAAAGTCTCTTAGGGAGGATATCCTGAGTAGCAGGGAAGGAGCCAGCCCAGCAAAAGACCTGAAAGCAGCTACCAACCCATCATGATGACAGGGCATGACTACTTTCTACTGGCTCCTATTCTGAATCAGAATCGGATGGTGAGAGCTCCCCACTGCTCTTATCTGCCATGCTCAGGATTTTGAGCGCCTCCTCACTAGTAAAATATTTTTCGGGCTCTGGTAATTGTGGCTGTATGAGGGGTAAACTGCTGATGGATGGCTACACTGATTAGGGTGCACTGATGGCTGTAGTGACAGGTACACCAATGGGCTGCACTGATTAATGCACTGATGGATGTACTGATGGGCTGCACTGACAGGTACACTGACAAGTATACTGATGGGCTGCACTGACAGATCCACTGATGGGCTGTGCACTGATGGGCTATACTGACAGATCCACTGATGGGGATGCACTGACAGATGCACTGATGGTGGCACTGACAGATCCACGGATGGGCTGTGTACTGATGGTGGCACTGACAGATGCACTGATGGTGGCACTGAAAGATCCACTGATGGGCTGCACTGACAGATTCACTGATGGCGGCACTGAAAGATCCACTGATGGGCTGTGTACTAATGGTGGCGCTGACAGATCCACTGATGGCAGCACTGACAAATCCATTGATGGGTCAACTAATGGCTCCACTGACAGATTCACTGATAGATCGACTGATTGGCTGATCTGACAGATCCACTAATGGCACTGACAGGGATTCTTTTTATTAGGGTCAGTGTGGTGCACAGTAGTGAAAGGGTTTGAAAAACTCCCTGTTCCTAGGTTCTCCTCCTCACACAAGATCAGTGTATGAGGAGGAGAAGATAGCAACAGTGAGTGCCTGCTGTGTGTTTATCTTTATGATTACGTGGTAAAAAGCCAATTTCTTTGGCTCTTTACCTTCAGCGGGGAAGCACTGTGTCCGAGGGACAGAGCTTGAGAGCAACAGCAGCTCTGCGCGCCCTGATGCACAGGACATCATGTGACATCACATGACGCCCAGTCACAGGGAGAAGAGGACCTCCTGGCCGTCAATCTGCTATAGGCCGGGTGGGAACATGTTAACCACATCCCCGCAGATATACTGCTACAGGACGGCAGGGGTGCACAAAATCATGTATACATGATCATGATGTATACGTAATCATATACATGATTTTGTATTTCAGGGTAGGGCTCGCACCCCCATTTGTGGCCACGGCTGTCAATCACTGGTTCCCGGATGGGGATTACCCGCTGGAGCACGGTGATTACCGAGGATCTCCAAAGGGGAGGAGGGCTGCTTTGTTTACTAACAGTTCTCCTCCCTGTCAGTTCGGGCACACTGCTGTGGATGGCTTCTGCTTGTTTGACAAAGGGGGGAGGTTATGTTATTAAACAAGATGGAAAACTGTATACTTACCACGTACGTATGACAGCATATACGTATGGGTAGGCTCCTCCCCCCTGCCCAATCACAGGACTGGCTATACTCTATAAATGAGTCACTTCCCACAAGGCAGCATTCTCACAACTGTACTCAATGTGAAGCCCTAGGGAGGGTCATGTATGCTGTCATACTTATGAACCAGGAAAGGAAAATGACTGTCAGGTAAGTATACAATTTTCCATTTTCCTGACACAAGCATGACAGCATACACGTATGGGATGTAGCGTGCCAAGCACAAACAAGGGAGGGTAAAGCTGAAGCATTTTAATCAAAATATCATTAGATTTGTTTAAAACAGGAGCTAAGCTCCCCTGTTGTCTGTGTTGCTTGATCAACTTTGTAATGGACTAGAAATGCACCCTACATTTATTCGGTTGCTGTTATGCAGATTAATCTGGACCTCTGAGCGCGTAATCTATCTGGTAAAGTGGGCTCTGCACTCAATTGATGGATTCATCTGTGCCATATAAGCCCATCAGACTACCTTGATCAGCAATAATGGAATTGTCCTAGTGGACAGTGAAAGTTCTCTTCTGACACTGCCAGGCCCATTGTCTGACCTTCTGAAAGAAGGGTCACTTCCATGTACTTCTTCAACATCGAGTCCACTTCCAATGCTTGTGGCGACTCAGACATTTCAGTTTAGACATGCTGAAAGGACAATGTTCTGACCCAGATGCAAAGATTTGGAGACCTTTGTATGGCGCTGAAGAAGACACTAGAGCTATTCTGTTTGATAATGATAGCAATAAAGTAGTTTACAACTTGACGCTTGGATATCTGAGATCCTTCTTCCAGGCATGATAGCTGGAAGAAATGCTGCATCAGTGTTACTGGCAATATTGAGGAAGTCTTATTCAGAAGAATGGAGAGACTTTTCACTGCAAGTCCCAAGGGGAAAGAACAATCTGTACAGGCCTTTCAGAATTGGTTTACCAAGATATGTGACGGTCACTGGATCCCAGAAAGTGAGGACGTGACCAAGACTCGACTACCACTTAATCCTATATCTAGGCTTACTCGCAGAAAACTTAATCTTTAAAGTGGGAACAAAGAATTCAATCCTTTCAAATTCTGCAAGTTTTCCCATGTTCTAGTATACATGATGTTTGTAGCAGGTGCCTTGGCTTCAACAGGGTTTCAAATACTGAAGGTGAGACCCCCAGGTGAGCTTTCACCTTGTGGTCTCCCAGCAGCTAGATATAACTTGGCTGAATTCGGATGATACACTTGACCACGTTGTGTAAGGTCTGGAATCTCGGGAGGAAGGAGGAGGTTCCAAGACCAGAAACTGTACTTGAGGATACCATGGCCTGCAAGGCCACCAGGGAATCATTGCCCTAGTCACAACTGGACGACTGCGGATCCTGGAGACCCTTGGGTCTGCTGTATAGATGGGGTTACTTGTCTTGAGATTATTTGCTGTAGATCCATTGAACTGCTTGTTGGTTTTGTAGACCAACCCTTGACATCCAAGGCTTTGTATCTTAGTGTCTGACAGGAAGTTCTTAGAAGCCAGAACACAAAGAGTGATGAGATGAGACAAGTTCCACTGTTGGCAAGTCTGAATGGGAGATACCTCTGACATAAATTGAATAATCTTGCATTCCTTCTTGACAGCAAAAATAGGACATTACAATCTGTTGCCTATTTGGAACATAACTGAGGCTCCCTAGGCTGTGTAGCCAAAACAACTTCAATGCCTGGGAGCCACTCTGATGTTAGACACTTTTTCCTCCATTAGCACACATAACTGATCTTGGACTAGAAGGTCATTGAGGTGAGTACCCAACAAAATGAATAGATTCCAGATGTGACAATTGGTGTATCAAGAAGCTGATGAGAGCTGAAAAGATTAACTGGCTTTAGCCACCACCAAAGGGACATCTCATATGTGGGGTCACCTTCTCTAGTGCAAGAAGCAATTCTCCCATTACTTTAGAAAGCCTGTCCAACACACCACATGTATTACTGCAGACTACTTCACTACCACTTTGAGACCATGGAATGCAAACAGATGGCATAGAGCTATGACTTGTCCCAAGTGATATACTAATACTATTGTCTTCTCTGAGGCAACTCTACAGTATTCTCCTGAGTGTCCAGAACTGCTTCCAGGAATGTCATTATGTGTAATGAGATTAGTTGGCCTTTAGCAGTTGATGACCCATCCAAATTTGATCAGAGTCTGAATCAGAAGTTTGCCAGGACCTGGAGGATGTTGAGCCACCAGCAGGCTGTTTTCCAAATAAAGGAACACCTGTAACCCTTCTCTCACACAAGATGGCCACTACTGGAAGTAATGTTCTGGAAAATGTCCTGGATATGTGGAAGGCCAAAGGCTGTTGAATGAACTAAAAGTGAAACTCTCAAAACAGCCAAATGAAGATATTTGCAGAAGCATAGATGTGCAGAAATGTGCATATACACATTAGGAGATAATCTACAGCTGCCTTATTTGATGGCTTGAGTGATTAATCGGAATGACTTCTTATGAAATTTGGATCTGGAGTCTGGTTTTCAACTTCGAAAAAAAAATTAAGAAAATAATCCTTGACATCTTCTCTGGACAGATGGTTCACTGTTGAAACAAGATTTGATCATATTTGCTTAATGCTTTGATTGTTCTAAGGAACCATGGCGGGAATGAAGTGAGTTGGAGGAGAGGAAAGAAAATCTTGCAATCTGACACCTACTGAGCAAGTTTGGTTGAAGAGCAACTTTGCTGCTCCTATGGAGCTTTAGGCAAGCAAAAAATGATGATTATTGGTTCTTTCTTTCCCTTCTATAGTTTTTCTCAGGTGTACCCTATCACCAAATCTTTGTTTCCATGCCTTTTGCCTACCCTCTAGGCATTGGCATTATTCCCTATCTTAGATACCACTGGATCCAACTTGAACAGCCACCAATTTGACTTAGAAGAGGTATATGCAATCTGTGGGTTGAGCCATAAGGCTTCACTGACCACACATTAATACTACATGATTATAGAGGAAGAGCATATTGCATCTATAGTGAATGTACTGCATCACTGGCCACTTAATTTCACTCAGGGATCAAAGACCACAGAGACTTCATTACTGGCCAAAGTTTTGCCTTTGTCAGGGCTGGAGCGGTGGAATGGTCAGGCAGGCCTTATGGTAAGGTCACGCACCAACTGGCGACAGCCTCTGGTGACCCACAGACCGGAGTCCCTCAGGGCGCGGAGTCTAAGCCCCAGGCTGCCCTTCACCAGGGTCCCTGATGGTGGGGATGGACTTGACGCAGCCTGAGACCAGGTCGTGACCCCCGAGTAACCCCAGCTGCGGTATGGCTGCCGCCAATGGCGTATAGCTGGTAGGGGCCAGATGGAAAGATGTATAGTGTGGTCGGACAGGCCAGGTCGATAACAGCGGAACAGACAGTACAAGACGGTAGGCAAGAATACTCAGGTCACGGGCCGGGTTCAGCAACGGGAGGTCAGGTAATGGAATAAAGCAGAGAATGGTCAGAATGGGCCAAGGGTCAGAGCAAGAGGAGTCTTTGTCAAAGCCGAGTCAGTTTCCAGGAGAGCAACGAGAGCTGAGCAAGAGCTTGCTGCAATGCAACATACAGGACACAAATGCAAAGAACGGCTGCAACCGACAGACTTAAATGTGATAGGCCGCACCCTCCTGGGAGGAGCTGCTGAGGACTGAGAGCATAAAGGATCCCACAATGCTTAGCAGACACCCAAGATGGATGCCAGCACATGGAGCAGCACAAACCCTGAGGAAAGGTAGGACCTTGACAGCCTTCCTCTTGTCTGCCGAGATCAAAATAGCCTTGGCTACTAAAGTGAGCTTCAACACAGACCACAGAACACTACTTAATGGTAGTATAGATGTTCTTCATTTCCATTTTACTGTTCCAAGGCATCTGCAAGTATATTGCTTCATCCGCTGGCAGAATGGCACATCTGTCTAGTCTGATGAAAATTCCTTGGCTAACTGCCTCTGAAGTAAAGGTGGGCTTTACATAGAGGATATTGCATCCCCTACTAACAGGAACACACATCTGGCTAGTCTGATGAAGACTCCTTGCCAGTTGCTTCTGAGGCAGAGGTACCCTTTAAACAAACTTAGCTGTTTGATTAGCATAGTACCTGACCAACAGCGACTAGAGATCCACCCAGTCAGTTTCAACAGAGTGAAAACATCTTGCCTTTTTAGTCTAGTCTGATGAAAACTGGCCTTTAACCATGTGCTATAGCCGAATAATGGCTACAGTGCAGTCATCCAGTTCTTGGAGGGTGTCATGTGCCATCCTCCCAGAACTGCGCCCCCCTGGGTTGCACACCCGGCGCACTCTGTGATCGCTGTGTCCATCGGCGCTCTATATGTCTCAAAAAAATGAGAAAACAAACCAAGTATTAGAACAGTGGTTCTCAACCTTCCTAATGCCGAGACCCTTTAATACAGTTCCTCGTGTTGTGGTGACCCCCAACCATAAAATTAATTACCCCGTAATTATAATTAATGAAGTGTTTTACCTCCAATACTGCTGCTTTCAACACAGCAGCTGCTTTCTACACAGTAGCTGCTCTTTACACATCGGAAATATGTTTTCCAATGGTCTTAGGCGACCCCTGTGAAAGGGTCGTTCGACCCCCAAAGGAGTCGCGACCCACAGGTTGAGAACCACTGTATTAGAACATTAATACATAGTAAGCCAAGCCTGCAGAATTAACAGGAAAGACTCAATTCTGCAACAGCAAACATCAGTATTATCAGCCCATGCATTAACAGTACTGCAGACACAAACCACAACTTGTGAGGCTTTGACAAAACCGACAAACTATGCCCACAAAGCCCACAAAGATTCACATCTTCATGGTATAACAGCAGCTGAATACTATTGTCTTGTGCACCAAGTGGTGCCTTACCACCTGAACATCCCACAGCCAACAGGAAGTCCAATGGATGTTCATCCATGTAGTCATGGTGAAGGAGGCACTTGTACAACCACTAGAGACCAGCATCCTACAACCACAGTACCTGGACAAGGGGCAGGCTTTCTTCATATAGGAGATTTACAACCTGAATGGTAGCAGCTTTGCCACAAGTAAAGGCTGAACCTGTAAGGACAGGCCAGATGAATCCAGCAAGGTGAGGGTAAAAATTCTTGCTTTAAACAGTTCCATAACTGGCTCAGTAGTGAGGAAAAAAGGAAAATGATGCCTTGTGGGAGGTGACTCATTTATATAATAAAGCTGGTTCTGTGATTGGGCATGGGGGGCAGAGCCTACCCATACATGTATGCTGTCTGCTTGTGTCAAGAAAGAAGATTATATTAGAGAAATACAGAGATTCTTGGCAGACGAAAATACATATATTTAATCATAAATATTATGACCCTACTAAAGCATTGGTTAATTTGGTTAATTGAATTCAGGAAGTGTAGTTTGAAGCATAAAGAAAGTATTACCTTATTCTAATATTCCACAATCTCACCTAATATTTATAATTACTAAAAATGAAGGATTTTTCCCAAACACAGAGAGACCCAATATAGTGATAATAATTTGTTGAGATCTAGATTTCTAGAGGAAAATATTGATTACTTCCTCATTTTTTAGGGGTACCAAAAAAGTTTTACTACAAATGCATAACAAGAAAACGTTTACCATGGCAGAGGTAGCTTCGTTTTCTAATAATGTTGCTTTTTATGAGATGGAGGCAAGTAGAAAATTTTTGATAAGAAAAGGAGTTGTTTAGAGATACAGTGTTTGATATGCAATGTGTCCAATTTTCTCAATCCATAGCCATTGTTTTTTTGGAGGGGTGGAGTTGGTGGGACTGGCTTAATACACATGAATGCTATTCATGAGAGCAATAACCATTTTGCCAGGGTGGAATGATTAAAATAATAGCACTGGATTCTTTTCAATAGTATTAAAGTTATACACATTGGAACTGAAAGGACTGAACCCTTCTCTATAGGCAAAGTGAACTAGCCAGCTAGCATCCTGGAAAATAGCAGGTACACCTGACACTATTGAGTTCTCACTATCACTCAATTATATCTCTTCTTTACTTACAGTTGCAAGAAAAAGTATGTGAACCCCTTGGGATTACGTGGAGTTTTGCATGAATTGGGCATAAAATGTGCTCTGAACGTCATCTAAGTCACAACAATAGAAGAACACAGTCTGCTGAACATAATACTACTCAAACATTAGATGTTGCCATGGTTTAATTGCACATAACATGTAAACATTCACAGTGCAGGGAGGAAAAAGTATGTGAGGCCCTAGCTTAATGACTTCTCCCAGAGCTAACTGGAGCCAGGAGTGAGCCAACCTTGACTCCAATCAGTGTGATGATATTGGATGTGTTGCTGACAGCTGTCCTGCCCTTAAAAAACACACACCTGTTTTGGGTTTACTGGTTTCAAGAAGCACTGTCTGATGTGAACCATGCCTCGCAGAAAAGAGCTCTCAGAAGACCTACGATCAAGAATTGTTGACTTGCATGAAGCTGGAAAGGGTTACAAAAGTATCTCCAAAAGCCTTGATGTTCATGTGTCCATGGTAAGACAGACTGTCTACAAATGGAGAAAGTTTAGCACTGTTGCTACTCTCCCTAGGCATGGTCGTCCTGTAAAAATGACTACAAGAGCACAGCGCAGAATGCTGCATGAGGTAAAGAAGAATCCCAGAGTGTCAGCTAAAGACCTACAGAAATCTCTGGCACATGCTAACATTTTTGTTGACACATCTACAATAAGGAAAACATTAAACAAGAATGGAGTACATGGGAGGACACCACGGAGGAAGCCATTGCTGTCCAAAAAGAATATTGCAGCACGTTTGAAGTTTGCAAAAGAGCACCTGGATGTTCCACAGCACTACTGGCAAAATATACTGTGGACAGATGAAACCAAGATTGAGTTGTTTGGGAAGAACACACAACACTATGTGTGGAGAAAAAAAGGAACAGCACACCAACATCAAAACCTCATCCCCACTGTAAAACGTGGCGGAGGGAGCATCATGGTTTGGGGCTGCTTTGCTGCCTCAGGGCCTGGACGGATTGTTGTCATTGATGGGAAAATGAATTCCAGAGTTTATCAAGACATTTTGCAGGAAAACGTACGACCATCTGTCCACCAACTGAAGCTCCGCAGAGGATGGGTGATGCAACAGGACAATGACCCAAAGCATACAAGTAATTCAACAAAACAATGGCTGCAACAGCACAGAATACGCCTTCTGGAGTGGCCCAGTCAGAGTCCTGACCTCAACCCGATTGAAATGCTGTGGCATGACCTTAAGAGAGCGATTCACACCAGACATCCCAAGAATATTGCTACACTGAAACAGTTTTGTGAAGAGGAGTGGTCCAAAATTACTCCAGATCGTTATACAGGTCTGATCTGCAACTACAGGAAACGTTTGGTTGAGGTTATTGCTGCCAAAGGAGGGTCAACCAGTTATTAAGTCCAATGGTTCACATACTTTTTCCTCCCTGCACTATGAATGTTTACATGTTATGTGCAATTAAACCATGGAAACATCTAATGTTTGTGTAGTATTATGTTCAGCAGACTGTGTTCTTCTATTGTTGTGACTTAGATGACGTTCAGAGCACATTTTATGCCCAATTCATGCAAAACTTCACGTAATCCCAAGGGGTTCACATACTTTTTCTTGCAACTGTAGATCTCCTTGAATCCATCAAATCACTTAATAAAAACCATGTAATTACTCAGATCACCTTGAATCTGTCAAATCACTTCATTAAAACCATGCCGTATAGAGGCACCCTTAGATCAGGTCTACCAAAAGGCCTTCTGTATAATGAGAAAATGATTCACTTGGCCTGGTAATATATGCTCAGATGGCATTAAATATTCAGTTATGCAATAAACATATGCGTCAGTTAGTTCAGTTACTGTCAGCCTGTGTTTACTGTTTCCTCTGTGGAAACTCGGATTAAGAACCAAGTGACCAGTTTTTCAGATTTGATTGTTTTTGAAAAATCTATTAAAGATCCATGTGCAAACAGTATAGAAAAAAGTTTAATAATCTTTTTTGCTTGTTTCATTTAGTGCATTTTGTAGCTGTGTTTTGTTCCTTTTAAAGGTAATTAGAGCCTCAAAATAACAACGTAATTATGACTTCTCCATCGCTCCAAATCATTTTGCCCAAATTGCAAAATTTCACCAAAATATTGTTTCCACAAGATTTCAGAAAAGTTAAAACTGATTATTTCACTCATCCCTAATTCTTATACTTTATGAATGGTAAGCAGAGAAAGCCGATCACTAATCCTTTTAAACTGCACCCATAAAGTTGTTTTTCATTGCATATCATCCCTTCCTAGATACCCAAAACATTTGGTATATCAATAGGCTCTGTGTCTCTGTTTAACATCTGTACCCCTTGTGTAGTGCTGCAAACCAGCTTGTTAAGGAACAAGCAGCAACTCTTTACCACAGAGACAGCATACTAAATTCAGTTTCCTTAAGTCTCACTCAAACTTCCTAGACAAAGTATCTATCTGCATGCCAGCTCTACCTCCAACATTCTCCCACTGCCAATTACAGTTCATGGTTGCTGCACCCCTAGGCTTCGAAGACTTGCAAAGAGTACCCTTTACCTTTATATACAGTATTTATGGGTCATTTATATTTTATAGGTGATTTTATTCATTAAGCAAATTATATGGATTAAATCAAATTCAGAACCTGTGTAATTTATGTCATTAATTAAAACGTGTTGGCAACTCTTTCCTAAATTGTATTTCCTACTACAAACATCATTTGCTATATATAGTATCATCAATCATGGACAGTTTTCAATATGACATTGGTAGTGGAGTTTGATAATGTCATTGACTGAACTATTAGCCTTAGCTCCAACAGGACAAGGAGTCCATCAGAATAATTGCAAGTTAAGAAGCCTAGATTGGGAATTTCAAATTCTTCTGCTCTAGAAAGCCGTACTTTTCCTTGAGAAATGTGCCACCTTTTATTATTTTAGTCCTTTAAACTATGCATTTACTAGAAAGAATATCTTTGGACTTAGGTCTGCAATACATCAAATAAGCCGACAATTCAACCTCCTGGCTGGAAATGGATGAATATGGAAAAAAAATGAAATATTTAGTTACCTGTGAGTTTCTTTGTATCCCCAAACACCCTATACGTAGTTTTGAGGAGTTTTATAGGCGTTTTACAAGCGTTTAAACCCCGCTACAAACACCTATAACAGATTCTAATGGTATTAACTCCCCACAAATGCCTGCCAGGCGTTTGAGGAGCATCACCATAGACTTGAATGGGAGGTGTTGAAAGGCTTCAACTCCTGACTCCCTTCATGTTTTGCTAATGTGAACAGCACCGTGTGCTGCCCATAGTATCATAGGCGTTTGAGGAGCATTAAAAACACCTCTCAAATGCCTGCTTTCAAAGCTAGTGTGAACTAAGCCTAAGAGATACTTCCCACTTCTTAATATGTGATTTAACAGTACTGAATGGCATATTTGAGGCTTTAGATATCTTATTACAGTTGTGGCCAAAATTATTCAACCCCCAATGCTGTAAAGGGGTTTAGGGACTATAGTGTACATTTGGAATTGTATTCAGAATCAAATCCTACAAGGACGTTGTAACTACCCAAATGCAACTAAAATGACATCAATTGTTTATGTAATACAGTAGTAAATGGTTCTTATGTGGTTTCTTCATTGCCACAATTATTCAACCCCTTAAAGACTACCACTCTGAAGAACAGAGGTTCATACAGGTGCTTTCCATCAGGTATTGAAAACACCTGTGGATGTCACCGAGCAGCAATCAAGCATAATAAGCACCAATTAGGCAGCTTTAAAATGACTGTGATACTCAGCTCCTTCTAGACATTTACTGGTGTGGTTACAAACATGGTGAAGGCAAGAGAATGGTCCAGGAAGACAAGAGAAGAGGTGATTTCTCTTCACAGGAAGGGCAATGGCTATAAGAAGATTGCAAAGATGTTAAACATACCAAGAGACACCTTAGGAAGCATCATTCGCAAATTCAAGGCAAAGGGCACTGTTGAAACGCTACCTGGTCGTGGCAGAAAGAAGATGCTGACTTCGACTGCTGTGCGCTACCTGAAGCGTAGAGTGGAGAGAAGTCCCCGTGTGACTGCTGAGGAACTGAGAAAAGATTTGTCAGATGTGGGTACAGAAGTTTCAGCCCAGACAATAAGACGCACACTGCGTAATGAAGGCCTCCGTGCCAGAACTCCCAGGCGTACCCCCTTGCTGTCTCCAAAGAATAAGAAGAGTCGACTGCAGTATGCCAAAAGCCATGTGGACAAACCACAAAAGTTGTGGGATAGTGTTCTGTGGACTGATGAAACAAAATTAGAACTGTTTGGGCCCATGGATCAACGCTATGTTTGGAGGAGGAAGAACAAGGCCTATGATGAAAAGAACACCTTGCCTACTGTGAAGCATGGTGGAGGGTCAATCATGCTTTGGGGCTGTTTTGCTTCTGCAGGTACAGGGAAGCTTCAGCGTGTGCAAGGTACCATGAATTCTCTTCAGTACCAGGAGATATTGGATGGAAACGTGATGCAGTCCGTCACACACCTGAGGCTTGGGAGACGTTGGACCTTTCAACAGGACAATGATCCCAAGCATACCTCCAAGTCCACTAGAGCATGGTTGCAGAGGAAAGGCTGGAACATTTTGGAGTGGCCATCGCAGTCACCAGACTTAAATCCGATTGAGAACCTCTGGTGGGACTTAAAGAAAGCAGTTGCAGTGCGCAAGCCTAAGAATGTGACTGAACTGGAGGCCTTTGCCCATGAAGAATGGGCGAAGATACCCGTAGATCGCTGCAAGACACTTGTGTCAAGCTATGCTTCACGTTTAAAAGCTGTTATAACTGTAAAAGGATGCTGTACTAAGTACTAAGATTGAATGTCACTTGGGGGTTGAATAAAACTGATAATGCTGTGAGCACAGAAAAGACATTTGTGGTTATTTCATTATAACTGTTATGTTATATTTGTCTGACCTACAAGTGCCTCTTTAATGTAAATGTAAGCAAGATGACTGAATGATCAAAAGCAATGTCAAACTGGCCAAAACACTCAATTTCAGTGGGGGTTGAATAATTTTGGCCACAACTGTATATCCTTTTCTATCTCTATAAAGTTCCAATACCTTGTTACGCAGGTCTTTTAACAGTTCTGTTCAGCTCCCCATGGCTCAGTATCTAGCCTGCTCAGTGTATCCACATGAGAGCTAACAAACTCACTGACTATACATAGACACTAAATGCAATTAAAAAAGTCACAGATTTAGGAAATTAAACTTTAATTGCTATATTAACCCATATGTGTTACCTTGTGTGTCTGTACCAAGGCCAAACATTCCAGGGTATGTAAACTTTTGATTATGGCCATGTGGGTGATTTATGTTATCATTATGATTTAAAAAGGAGCCAAATAACTATGTGATAATAAATTGCTTCATATGATCTCTACACTTAAATAAAAGACAGGTTTTTTTTTGTTTTATATTTTCAATATAAATGCCAATTTTCACAATTTCTGCCAGGGTATGCAAATTTTTGAGCACAACTATATACACACAAAACATACTGTACATTACCTGAAATACGCACAGACTGCGATCTGTTGGTCAGGGTCATTAAATTCTATACATCTTTATTTGCACCGAATACATTTTGAAAATGTCCTTCTTAAATATAAAATAAGTTAATTAAAAAAATAGCTCCACCTTGGTTTTGCACATCCAAAAATGGGAATAATTTTTAAAAGCTCTGTCATTTCTACCTATAGAAAAACAAAAAAACATTTACAAGTAGGCCAGTTTGTTTTTTATTGCTTACTTTAGAAACTGCAGCTTGGTATTGCATGCTATTATTAAGTCTATAATCTACCAGAATACCCAGATTCTTCTCCACTATTGACTCCTCAATTGTACTCCTCCTAGATTGTATGATGCAGGGCCAGGACAAGGGGTGGGCAGAAGAGAAAAGTGCCCTGGGCGCATTGTTATGTGAAGGGGAAGGGGTGCACAGAAGCCTCTCTGTTTTGCAGCTGCCTCACTGACAGAAGCGATGGCAAAGTCACAGCTTTGAGGCACAAGCAGGGGTGGGCTGACCATTGGGGAATTCGGGCACTGCCCGAGGGCCCGGGGTCAGTAGGGGGCCCCATGAGATGTCCCTGGTACCTTTCATAGGCTTTTTTGGGTGTGGTTTGAGTGTGGGCAAGTGTTTGAGGAGGAGTCTGCTCTCTCCCCACTCCAGTACCATCCTGTGGGCAGAAGAGAGGACCACAGCAACTGAAAACATCTGTATCTGTACATAGAGTGCTGGGGAGTGAGGACAGAGTGTCCTACTTTCCATTTCCACAGAGCAGAGATAAGCAGCCTTTTGCCAAGGACTGGATGAGAAACAAAAGAAGTAAAGTGTGTTCAATCACTGCCCCCTCTGCATGTCATGCTTCTGCTAACTTGTACCGTACTTGCTAACTGTTCCTGACTTGTCTGCCTGGACAGTCCTGATATTTACTTGCTTGTTCCTTGAAGGCGGAGTCTGGAGCTGTGTTCGGAGATGACAGCATGCATCCTATGTCTGTCACTACCTCTTTTGAGCCCTACTTTGCAGGACATGTAAATAGAGTGACATTGATATGTAAATATGGGCAGCACAGTGGCTAAATGGTTAGCACTTCTGCCTGGCAGTACTAGGGTCGTTGGTTCAAATCCCAACCTTGGCACCACTTGCCTGGAGTTTGCATGTTCTCCCTGTGCCTGCGTGGGTTTCCTCTGGGTACTCTGGTTTCCTCCCACACTCCAAAGACATGCTGGCAGGTTAATTGGATCCTGTCTAAATTAGCCCTCATATGTGTATGAATGTAAGTTAGGGACCTTAGATTGTATGCCCCTTGAGGGTTAGGGACCATAAGGTTAGGGAGTGCGCAGAAGCAGGGGGCGGGGAGCCCGTTTATAAATGGCCACCCACCCATGCACTGCTACCGTCCGGCCATTTATATACAACGGCCGGATGGGAAGTGACACACACAAGTACGGTGCCACTTAAAGGAACATTACTTGCTCTTCCATTCTTTCTTGTATTAATCCTTTGAAGGACTGCCACCTTTATCTCTCCCCATTAAAAAATGGTGTCAGGGAAGGAAATGAGGAAGCCCTGGCAAATGCCCAATATGACTGCGCTAACCTGCACAAAAATGTGTGCACGGCACGCAATCGCGTATCCTTGTGCGCGACGGCCCATCGGCACACGCAGGGTGTGATAATTGCTGGTGCCCAATGGCCTTTATAAGGACTGCAGCGCATCATAATATTTGTTGGGTTATCATCAGCCTCCTGTTCCTGTGTGTATTATCCTGCTGATTACCGACCTGGCTTGACCATGACCTGCTTTGGCTTCTCTCCTGGCTCTTAAAACTCGGCTTGCTCTTCGGATCTGCTCCTGCCTATTCCTGATTGATGACCTGTGCATGGCCCCAGCCCGCTTCTGACTTTGCTCCTGTCTTTACTCCTGATTGATGCTCTGTACTTGACCCCGACTCTGGCTTCTGACTTCGCTTCCTGTTCTGCCCATCCACCAATCATCTGAAGAACCCACTCCTGTATCCTGTCCACCCACGGGTGTCATCTCATCAGGTATCACCAGGCAACTATATCGCTGGCAACCCATGCTTCTTTTGGCACTGCACCTGTTACTACCTTCAGCGGTGCTGTCAGGGATCGCGGCTCCGGAATCAGGGAGCACGGCGTCTCCCCCCGCGCAGGCGCACTGGCGGCAGATCACGCCGGAACACAGGCACTAGGTCCCGGCGAGCCGCGGCTGACAGGACGCCGCGCATGCGCAGTAGGAGCCGCGGGCGCGCCTCAGGCGTCCAATGACAGCCAGGGGCGCGTCCTTGCCGGCCAATGACAGTGCAGGGCGCACTATTTAAAGATGCCCTGCACTGTCACAGATTGCCGCAAGGTCTATCTGTGATCCTGAGTTCCTGCACCTGTCTAGTGACCCTGATTGACCCTGACTACGCTGCCTGCTCCTGTGATTGACCCGGAGTGCCCTGACTACGCTGTCTGCTCCTGTGATTGACCCGGATTGCCCTGACTACGCTACCTGCTCCTGTGATTGACCCAGATTGCCCTGACTACTCTGCCTTCTCCTATTCTGACCCCCGGCTTGCCTGACCATTCTACGGACTGACTTACCCTGCTGATCCTGCATGTGACCCGACTACTCTTTGCCCGCCGATTCGGTACCCCGCTTACCCCCACAGGACCACGATCCGTTACCACCCTGCTGGGGCCGCCATCCTCTTCACATCTGGCTCTCCCGGTACCTGCATACGTCCCCGGAGGCCTCCTCAGCCACTGGTGGGCCTGCTCAGAGGTTGTGACCTGGCCCGGGACTGTTTCAAGTCCATCCCCACCATCAGGGGCCCTGGTGAAAGCACAGCCCGGGCTTAGACCCCACGCTCTGGGTAGGTCTGTCAGTTGGCAGCCTGAGGCACCACCTGGCGGATCATAACAGTATCTTGCGACCATGACAGAGCCAGGAAGTGGACCGGCGTCCCTAGAGGATATTTGCCAGCACCTGGCAACTTTGACCCAGGCTTTCCAGAATTTCCACAGTCGCTACGCCCGACTGGAGGACTGCATGGAGTCATTAGCCCCCCTGACTCCCCCTGCTCAGAGTCCTCCATCTGCAGAACCTCCCGCTACCCCGGCATCCGGAGCGGTTGCCGCACCCCTAGCTCCTGAACCCCGCTTTCCCCTGCCGGAACGATTCCGTGGAGACCGGAGCCGCTTCCGAGCCTTCCGGAACGCTTGCACCCTGTATTTCGACTTGCAGCCCCGCACGTTCACCACCGAGACCGTCAAGGTGGGGTTTATAGTCTCTCTCCTTCAGGATGAGCCCCAGGATTGGGCTCACCGTCTGATGGAGAAGCACGATCCCCATCTTGACTCCGTGACCGAGTTCTTTCAGGCCATGGCTGTTTTGTATGACGACCCTAAGCGGGCTGCTTCCGCAGAGGCTACCCTATACTCTCTACGGCAAGGCCGCCGGACAGCCAAAGAATACGCGTCCGATTTTAGGCGTTGCATGGGAGACACCAGATGGAACGATGCAGCCTTATGTCACCAGTTCCGCATCGGGCTGTCTGAGTCTCTCAAAGACGAACTAGCACGAGTAGGCCTACCTGACTCCCTGGAAAAACTGATTGAGTTGGTCATTCAAATTGACCATAGACTAAGGGAACGTCGGCTGGAAAGGAGCAGCCAGGGTCAAAGGGTGGCATGGATTCCACCGAGAGACACAGCTCCAGCCCCAGGCAACCATCCCCGAAGCGCGGAATCAGGGGACAACCCGGAACCCATGCAACTGGGACTGGCCCGTTCCCACTTATCGGTCGAGGAACGTCAGAGGAGATGATCACAGAACCTATGTCTGTACTGCAGGGAAGCTGGTCACCAGGTGCGCTCCTGTCCTGCAAAAATGAGTAAGTCCGCTTCCTTTTCTTTTACTTAACCCGCAGGAAGGGATGATCAGTCAAGTTACCTGGCCATACCTGTGTCTTTACAGCTCCCCGGAGGAACATTGTCGGTGACCGCAATCGTACCGCATTGTCGGTGACCGCAGCCTGTAGTTGTTTTATCGATCTGACTTTTGCCAGCCGGCAAAAAATCCCTCTCCAGACCAAAGAAAGGGGGTTCAACATCTTCTTGGCAGATGGGTCCAGTATAAAATCAGGGGTGGTGGACCAGGAGACACCACCCATTTTCACCACAATGGCAGACCATCACCAGGAGTTCCTCCGTTTGGATGCTATCGCATCTCCCCTTTTTCCAGTCATTCTGGGGCTCCCTTGGCTGCGGGCCCATAACCCCCAGATTGACTGGGAAAAGGGAACAGTTCAATTTCGGTCACCTTACTGTTTGAGTCACTGCCACGTCACAGGATCCGTGGTTCCCCGGTTCCTCCTGTGCTTGGATGGCGATACCAATCTATCCCAGGTTATTCCTCCGGCCCACCATGACTTCTTAGACGTTTTCAGTAAGCGAGGAGCTGACATTCTTCCTCCGCACCGTTCATACGATTGCCCCATAGACCTCCTACCCGGATCTGAAATCTCGTTCGGCCGTATCTTTCCTTTTTCAGAAATGGAATCGGGAGTACTGAGGGAATATATTGACGAAAACCTTCGGAAGGGATTTATTCGTCCATCCACATCCCCAGCCGGGGCCGGGTTGTTCTTCATAGAAAAGAAGGACAAATCGTTACGGCCCTGCATAGACTACCGTGATCTGAACAAAATAACGGTAAAGAATCGCTATCCCTTACCTCTAGTCCAGAGATTGAGATCAGCAATGATATTTACTAAATTAGACCTGCGGGGGGCATATAACCTTGTTCGTATCAGGGAGGGGGATGAGTGGAAGACGGCTTTCCGTACGAGATTCGGTCACTATGAGTATTTGGTGATGCTGTTGGGCTCTGTAACGCACCAGCAACCTTCCAACATTTTATCAACGATGTCTTCCGTGATTTCCTTGATGTTTTTGTGGTGGTTTATTTGGATGATATCCTAATTTTTTCCCCCTCACTGGAGGTTCATCGAGGTCACGTGTTACGGGTATTGGAACGGTTGCGTCAACACGGGCTATACGCTAAGGCAGAAAAGTGCTGTTTCGAACAGCGCGAAATCACGTTCTTGGGACTGGTTCTCTCTTCCGCGGGGGTCGCGATGGGTCCCCAGAAAGTCACGGCGATCTTAGATTGACCAATACCCGCCGACAAAAAGGGGGTACAGCGTTTCATCGGCTTTTCTAACTTTTATAGAAAGTTTGTTAGGAACTTCTCCGGTCTGGTCTCCCCGATCACGCAACTGACGAAACAAGGGGTCCGCTTTAAGTGGACTCCCGAAGCTCAGACGGCATTCGAAAAGCTCAAGAAATTGTTCACCTCTGCTCCCATTCTCTGCCATCCGGATTCTTCTCTCCCCTATGTTTTGGAAGTGGACGCCTCCGAAAACGCGGTAGGAGCTGTTCTGTCCCAAAGGAATGGTACCAAGGAACTACTGCACCCTGTGGCGTTCTTCTCCAGGAAGTTGACGCCAGCGGAACGTAATTATGACATTGGAGATCGGGAGCTCCTGGCCATTAAATCTGCTCTAGAAGAATTGAGGTATTTACTGGAAGGAGCCACACACCCAATCCTAATATTCACAGATCACAAAAACCTTGAATATTTGAGAACGGCAAAACGACTGAGACCGCGCCAGGCGAGATGGGCCCTTTTCTTTTCTCGATTTGTATTCCATATAACGTACCGACCCGGTACTAAGAATACAAAACCAGACGCTCTGTCCCGCATGTTTGAGGACCCCGACGACGCAGTGGCACCTGACACCATCTTACCTTCCGGAAGCTTCCTCGCTCTACAAACGGAACTTCGCTCCCGACTTCTCGATGCTTCTGTAGGACTACCAGTTCCATCTGGATCACCTCTCCAGAACCACGGTGGACTGTTTTGGAAGGAAGACTGGATCATGGTCCCAGAAGGAGTGCAAACCTTGGTCCTGGGGCACTGCCACGACCATCCAATGGCGGGTCACTTTGGGGTTACGAAAACTCTGGAACTACTACGGCGCTCGTTCTGGTGGCCGGACATGATCAAGGATTGCGAGCGTTACGTCCAGACCTGTCCCACCTGTCAAAGGAACAAGCCCTCCAGGAGCAGGGCAGGGGGATGGTTACGTCCATTGCCTATACCCAAGCGGGCCTGGCAAATGATAGCCATGGATTTTGTGGTCGAACTCCCACCATCCCAAGGCTACACAGCAATAATGGTGATTGTCGACCGCTTCTCAAAGATGGCACATTTCGTACCTCTGGAAAAGACCCCATCGGCACCAGAAACGGCACGGATCTTCATTAAGGAAGTTGTGAGGCTTCATGGGGTTCCCGAAGATATAGTGTCAGATCGGGGAGTCCAATTCACCTCCAGGTTCTGGAACGCCTTACGTAAAGCGCTGGGAATCAAGCTGTCGCTTTCATCCGCTTACCATCCTCAGACCAACGGCCAAACCGAGAGGACCAACCAAACGCTAGAACAGTACTTACGATGCTACACATCCTACCTTCAGGATGACTGGCT
Source organism: Staurois parvus (assembly GCF_062004578.1). Taxonomy (NCBI): domain Eukaryota; kingdom Metazoa; phylum Chordata; class Amphibia; order Anura; family Ranidae; genus Staurois; species Staurois parvus. Next base: position 18,878,885 of record NW_028317813.1, read on the forward strand.
GACGTTGTTGCCTTCCGCAGAATTTTCGTACAACAACTCGAATCACTCAGCTACGGGACAATCCCCGTTCTTTTCCAATTACGGGTATCATCCCACATTCCTCCCTGATCTGATGCCTGAAAACCCGGTACCCAAGACATCTTGAACTTCTTTTCTGTCAATAACAAAACAATTCAGGAAGCCATCGCTAAAGCCCAAGAGGACAGTAAAAGGGCGTTCGACAGGAAAAGAAGAGGAGAGTTACTGCTTCAACCAGGGGATCAGGTTTGGCTGGCAACGACCAACTTGAAGATGCTGTGTCCTTCGAGGAAGCTAGGACCCAAGTACATTGGCCCATTTCCGGTTAAACGAGTAGTCAACGAGGTGGCCTACGAACTCGAGCTTCCGCGAACCTTCAAGATACATCCTGTGTTCCATGTGTCTCTCCTGAAGCCATCCAGACCAGATCCCTTCCCGGACCGTGAATCCAGACCTCCCGAGGCAGTCACCATAGGTGACCAGGAGGAATATGAAGTGGAGTCTATCCTCAGTTGCCGAAAAAGGGGGGGCCAGACACAGTTCCTGATAAAATGGAAGGGTTATGGCCCTGAGGAGAACTCATGGGAACCCGCCCAGAACGTTCGCGCACCCAGGCTCATCCGGGAATTTTTTCGTAGTCACCCGCGGTGGAGAGATCAGTGGGGCTCCTGGAGGGTGCCCATTGGGGGGGGGGCAATGTCAGGGATTGCGGCTCCGGAATCAGGAAGCACGGCGTCTCCCCCCGCGCAGGCGCACTGGCGGCAGATCACGCCGGGACACAGGCACTATGTCCCGGCGAGCCGTGGCTGGCAGGATGCCGCGCATGCGCAGTAGGAGCCGCGGGCGCGCCTCAGGCGTCCAATGACAGCCAGGGGCGCGTCCTAGCCGGCCAATGACAGTGCAGGGCGCACTATTTAAACATGCCCTGCACTGTCACAGATTGCCGCAAGGTCTATCTGTGATCCTGAGTTCCTGCACCTGTCTAGTGACCCTGATTGACCCTGACTACGCTGCCTGCTCCTGTGATTGACCCGGATTGCCCTGACTACGCTGTCTGCTCCTGTGATTGACCCGGATTGCCCTGACTACGCTGCCTGCTCCTGTGATTGACCCGGATTGCCCTGACTACTCTGCCTTCTCCTATTCTGACCCCCGGCTTGCCTGACCATTCTACGGACTGACTTACCCTGCTGATCCTGCGTGTGACCTGACTACTCTTTGCCCGCCGATTCGGTACCCCGCTTACCCCCACAGGACCACGATCCGTTACCACCCTGCTGGGGCCGCCATCCTCTTCACATCTGGCTCTCCCGGTACCTGCATACGTCCCTGGAGGCCTTCTCAGCCACTGGTGGGCCTGCTCAGAGGTCGTGACCTGGCCCGAGACTGTTTCAAGTCCATCCCCACCATCAGGGGCCCTGGTGAAAGCACAGCCCGGGCTTAGACCCCACGCTCTGGGTAGGTTTGTCAGTTGGCAGCCTGAGGCACCACCTGGCGGATCATAACAGGTGCATTGCACTTAACCGTAAGGGGAGCTCTCTCATCACCTCAGCCTCCGTCAGGTACGTAACAAAAGGTCTGGATCGTTGTAGTGCACCAACTGGGCCCCAATGAGGACGCAGAAGATTCCTCACTGCATGTAAAGGGACGTTGACTACTCTAATTAAAGAACTCTTTTCTATTTCAGATTTAAACCTTGCCATCAGGTACTGAGGGCGCAAAGTGAGCTTGTTCAACGCTTGATAGTTTTCCTTGCTCATTGGGGACTAGAAACACCTCAGGTTTGAAGTTCTGGGTTAACATCTGAATAGCAGTTCTGCCAGCACTGAGATTTTGCTGTATGTGTTGTTTCTTTGCTTAGGGCTGCTAAGAGTGGTAATTGCCATTACGTACACATATCACTTTATGCTGTTTTACTGAGCTTACAGCCAAGTTTAAAGCAGAGTTCTATTTGAGTAAAAAAAACAATAAAAGTCAGCAGCTACAAAAACTGTAGCTGCTGACTTTTAAAATACAGACACTTACCTGTCCCTTGGTATCCTCATTATGGCTAGTTTCAATGGCCATCTTCTCTCCCCACAGTCGTTTGGGACCTGTCACGTGTTCCAGAAGACTGGGAAGGGAGGAGGGAGGACAACTTCCGCTTCTGATCACCTTAGGTGATCACAGTGGGATTGGGAGTGGGTACCTGTCAAATTCAGGTACCAACTCCCCCCTGCTCCCCAAAGGTGCCAATCCTTAACGGGGAGCAGGGGACAAAGGCTTAAAGGGAAACTTCCCCTTTCGGGGGGAGCTCCGCTTTAATACAAACATCATATTAATTCACTCTAATCTGTCTGCGAGTCTATTATCTGGTGATAAATCACTCTGGTCAGAAGAGTTCTGTGGTGTCAGCAGAGAGGGGTCCAGAGAGACAGAGAGCCCAAAAATAACTCAGCGACTCCTAAGGGGGCAGTGCTACACATACATTATATGTATTGACAGTTTCATGGACTTTAATAGCTGGACAGTGATAATTGGGAAGGTTTACATAATGGAGGCTGTTTGCAGTTGCAATATTCAACATAAATGCAAAGAGATCCCATAAATATAAAGAAAAAAAATAAATACAAAGAAAAATATTGATCATTGTAAGAACCCCTGTCTGTGGTATATGGTTTATCTCAACTCTATAACGGCTTCATTTGCAGGACAGCTTATTCTGTTTCTGAAGAACTGAAGAAAAAAAAGGAAAAAAAAGCTGAAAAGAAAACTAAATGCAGCCATCTTACATAGGAATTAGTAAGCTGCAATATGATGATTTTAGGTTTAATACCACTTTAATTGTTCTTTATTCATTGCATGGACTATATTCAATGCATGCCCCACCTCCACCACCACTACTAGAAAAAAGGATCATGCATAAGGGTTAGTGTACACAGACATTTGTGTTTTGCTTTTGGAATGTTTGTGAAGCATTTTTCATGAATTTGAAATCTAGTCTTATATTGTATATAGTGCTGTTGGTGCTGTATAAATCCTGTATAAATAATCATAGTGCTTGAAGTTTTAATTGTGTCTAATGAAGCAGCATACTCTTGGCAAATTAAATAAGTGGTGGAGGCAGATAATATGGAAATGATGCTTCCAGATACAAGGAGTGTGCATATGTGTATCGCCTATGTTTATTTTATTATCTTTAAGCAAACCTTTACTGAAGTTAATAAGAAGAATGTCATTGCTGACCTACAAAAAGTAGTATTCAAAAGCACAATAACATCCACATTACAGGACATGAGATGCCACACATCAGTGCTACAAGCAGCGTGGTCCTGTGACTGGAAGCATTGTGGTCATACAATATGTGGCCTATATCTCAGTACCCCTTCTGGAGAGTCACAGTGGATCCCTGGCCAGGGTAACACGCTAGATTGCTTCCACACAACGGCCCCCAATATACTCTCCTGAGAGTGTGCAACACCAGCGGCTCTGCTTGAGAGAGTGGAGCTGCTTCACAAAGAAGGTAAGTAAAAAGGTGATATTTGAGCCCTAGAATTCTGCTTGTTGGACAACATGTGTGTCCTCCTCACAGAAACAGCGTGTCAACCTCAATGGGCAAGCTCCTTGTGGCCCATCCTAGAACATGAATTTCCCTACTGCCACACCTGATCAGGTTTCAATCCCAAGAGCCCCCCAACATAGATCATACAAAGGATCTAGTATATCCATTGCATTGTGCACTGTAGACCAACAGTGGACCGACAGTCAGTACAAGCACAGTGACGTACCTGTACTTCTCTGACCTCTTCCAGATATAGGGCACGTGCATGCTACCCCGCTCGTCAACTCTCGCTGTGATTGTACACAGCGGTAGTTTGTCAGCAGGTCTAAGGCCATGAATCATTTGCCTGAGACCTGCTGATTTGCTGTGTCCAATCACAATCCAGAGCCCTGTGTTGACATTCAACAAAGGGCTCTGTGCAGAGTCAATGATCTCTTTGTTTCTTCTCCTTGCAAAGCAGGGAGAAGGAACAATGATATTTAGTAAAAAGCAGCACATAATACACGCATTACACATTTTTAGGCACACACTTAACCCTTCATTAACCGAGAAGTTAACCCCTTCCCAGCCAGTGGCATTAGTATTCCCAGCCAGTGGCAGTGGTATTAGTGTCACTGTTGATGTCAGTTAGTTCCCACCCAGTGTCCGTTGGTGTCACATTGCCCACCTCACAGTCCCACTATAAGACCCCAGTCTTGCAACCGCATGGCAATCACATGGCACGTTGCACCCTATTGTCCGCAATTACAGCTGTCATATAAGTGCGATTCTGACTTGGTCGGAGCTGCACCGATTTCTAAAGTAGAGCATGCACTACTTTAGGTGCGACTTGCATAGATACCTATGCAGATGTCTTGCAAGTCACACCTCAAGTTGGAATACCATCAGACTTTGAAATCATGCGACTTCACTGGAAGTTGCGCAATTTCAAAGTCAGAGCTGTGTGACTGGGTTGTAAGAGTCCATTCACACTTGTGGAACTTGCCATGGGACTTTGGGGTACAAAGTCACATGACAAGTTACACCCCATGTTTCCCAATGAGTACCATTCAAATCTGTGTGAATTCAAGTCACAGCGACTTGAAAGTAGTTCATGCACTAATTTGGTACGACTTTTGAAGCGACTTTTGTCCAGTGAATGTAAAGTCAGTTTAAAGTCACATCAAAGGCTCACTAGAAATTGTGTGACTTTGGAATGGAGCCTAAGTATATAAATCCCGTATAATAATAATAATAAGTAGCTGATCACTGCCATTAGTAGTATAAAAAAAAATTCAGTGTATATATACAGTACACCATAGTTTGTAGATGTTATAACGTTCACACAAACTAAATAATATACACTTATTGGGATTTTTTTTAACTAAAGACATGTAGCAGAATGCATTTTGGCTTAAATTTATGAAGAAATTTTATTTTTTTTATTGGATATCTTTTATAGCAGAAAGTAAAAATATAAAAAAAAGTTAGATTTTTTTTCCATTTATATAACAAAAAATAAAAAACCCAATAATAATCAAATACCACCAAAATAAAGCTCTATTTGTGCGAAAATGATATAAATTTAATTTGGTTACAGCATTGCATGACCGCTCAATTGCCAGTTAAAGTAGCGCAGTGCAGAATAGCAAAACAATGGCCTGGTCATGAAGGGTACTGTATAAAACCTGAAGCTGAAGTGGCTAGGTCTGTATATAAAGTGTATATACAAAGGGTGATATCAATCAGTCAGTGCATACCTCAATTTCCAGTTCCTTTGTTACCACCTCCCACACTCACCTTCAGGACTTCTCCAGAGCCTCTCCCATCCTCTGGAACTCCCTGCCCCAAAATGTCTGGTCAGCTCCTATCCTGTCCGCCTTTAGTCGATCCTTGAAAACTCATTTACTAAAGGAAGCCTACTCCACCTGCACCTAAGAACTGTACTTGAGTCGCCTCCATCGGATCATCCCCTGCAGCGATTACCTTTTATACCACCTCTCCCTCCCTTTAGATTGTAAGCTCCATGAGCATATTCCTTCTGTATTGAACTGTATTATAATTGTACTGTCCCCTTTTACTGTATATGGTAATCTGTCGGTGCTATATAAATCGTGTATAATAATAATATTCCCCTAGACCTAAACAAGCAATTATCCATTGCAGTGCAGGCACAACCTTGTGGCAAAGGATAATTTTTTTTGTGCCAGAAGTTATACTTTAAACGAAAAACCTGCTTTCCTATTGCTGTGCACAACCTTTGCTCCTCACTTTCACCCTGCTTAACATTTTTTTTTTCTATAAAGGGAATTTTTGGCAGCTATGGCAATGAAGGAGGGGGGAGGTAAATTTGTGGTGCTTTAGTGCACACTACTTTACCGCACAACTATGCAATGACATTCAAATGATGTTCAAAACAAAGGATGACTTTGCCTGTGTCAGCAACAAGTGTATTGAGCTGTCCCAAAATAAAACAGAAGACCCTTGCATAAGAAAATAAATTATACCTCCCCGAAAAAACAAAAATCCAGATTTGGGGAGGAACAGGTATCCTATGGTCATAAGCTTCCACAATTCATTTCTTTTATTACATTCGGCTGCTGAGCGCCTGGGAGGAGAAAGATTATCCTGGCAAAGCAGAGGAATTACAGGCATGCTTGACCTATGCTGTGTGCAGCCCAGCCACCACATTAATACCAAAAATACAGAACAAAAAAATAGAAAATACAAATAAAAGGAAAAGGACATTTGCAGATGGGAATATGCCATGCTGGGCCAACCAAGACCAAAAAAGTTCCACTAGATTATGATTTGCCAGTTGGCATTTCTCACATACAGGCTGGATGGGTTTTCCAGGTGAAATCATTGACCAAATATGGTCCTGATGATATCTGGTCAATGACATCAACCAATACCATCAGACGGCCTGGTGACATTCATCAGCAAGCCTCATTTGTGGCAGGCATCTGTCAGCATAATTGTCACACACAGGCCATCATGTTTGTGTCAGCAATTCATTGTGATCGATAATGGATCTACATTGCTGGATGAGGAGGATGAAAATAGAATTATATCATGGGGTTTTTTGTTTTTTTTTACATACGGACTTTGTCTTGGTGGGTGTGTTTGTTTACATTTTCTTTTTTTGTCAATGAGTAATAAGATTACTTATTCGTGGAAGGGGGGTGTTTGGGGGGCCTCTTTATGTTAAAGGAGGCTTTTGGATCCTGATATGTCCTTCATGCAGCCCATCATATCCACTGCCAGGGATGTGAGGGATGAAACCCTTGTCCCCTTCAGCATAGGTGCCTTCCTCATGGGCTGGTATGGTGCAGGAGGGGGCGATGCATACTTGCTGTCCTCCCTCTCCCCTGGTCAACTAGGCTGCATGCCTGGAGAAGAGGCTGGTGTAGATTTAGGAGGTAACCCATATTGGTTTTTAAGCTTATTTTTTTTACCTTGGGTTTCTCTCCAAATCTATACCAGACCCTTATTAATGTTGGGTTCTATGGCCATTCACAGTGGTGACTTGCCTTTAACTGAACCTGACAACTCACCAACACAGCACTAGTGATAAAAATTGACTTTATTTAGGCAGGAATAAGCCCTGTAAGGGAAGTGCTGATTAATCTGTTTTAGCAATGACAAAAATAAATTGTTAGCAACCACAGATACAAAGTTACAACAAGTTATAGGCCACTTGTTCCCTTTTTGATTGCCTGTGAATGGCATTGTCAAAGTGCACTAGGTGGGTGAGTGGGGAACCACCCTGCTACTAGTAATAAATAAACACAGTACTAAATACCCGTTCTTAGGCCCTATCTTACCACTGGACCAAGGGTTAATGAGTAGAGTGTGACAATCATGGAACCCTTTGACTGTACAATGATGCACTCACCCTCCAAGCATGGGTATTTGTAATCCACAAGTAAAACAAGGGTGATGCAGTCCCTTATAGACAGGATATTCTACAGGTTTAGCAAATCCCAGTGCAAACAGTTTGAAGAAGGCCTGATGTGTAGTTGTCCTCCCAGTAAGCAGTATGTCCACTGATGGCCACTCCTAGGCTGTATGAAGGTAGATACTAGGTAGGCCACACCATGCTGGAAGAGTGACGGGGGTTGGAAGGTAGGCCCACTCTGACTGCAGCTGTCTCTCTAATGGCCAAGCACTTCATGGAGGGGAGCTCTCCCTTTCTACTCTGCACTGCCTTTCCCATGCTTGGAGGTCTCTCCTCAAATCATCACACATCTCTCTTTGGAGTTTGTAGCTGCCTACAGACCACCTCCAAAAGCCAAGGATACCACGAAGAGCACTACCCCTGCACACTCTGCTTACCGCCATGTGGGCAGAACTAATGTCCCAACCTCTCTCTCTCTAGCCTATCAGCCACTAGCATTGAGGAATGCAAAATGCCACATAGCTGTGAAGATCATAGTACCCAAGCTGTGCAGCAGCCAGGACTACACACACACACATCCAATGTATGGTTAATATTGTGAGCAGCAGATTGTACCCGGCCAGTATATGGCCGTTTTACTGAGCAGCATTCCTCTTCTTTACTGGATGTTTGTGCAAAGCTTTTCTGGAATTCATCTGTAACATGGTACATGAATTAACCTGAAAACTATTCATCCTCATGCACACTGGACGTTTTTACAGTTGCTGCTTTTGGCTTTTTTTCTACAGCCAGTAAACTCCCCGGCATGTTATTCTATGTATCCATGCACACATAGGATTTAATCAGCATTTTTTTGCTAGAAAAGCCCCCCAGAACTAGTTTTTCAGCTGTAAAAACGCTCAAACGCTGGTAAACGTGGAAATGTTTTTTTTGTGTGTAAAAACCGATAAAAAACGCAAACGCGGAAAATGCAGCTAAACGCCAATTCAAAAATGCTAAGAAACTTGGTTTGTAACATGACTTTACACAGCTAACGCTACCAGTGTTATTAAAACACCCAGTGTGCATGGAGCCTTTAACTTATATTTACCCTGAGATAAATTTACTTTCCTGCTTTTTTTCTGATCATAATCCTGGTGGCATCTTTATGGCCTTAGTCTGTTTTGTCTTGTAAGAGTTGCTTGTTTATCAGTTCCCAGTTGATTCATTTACCGTATATACACCCTGTAACGTACGTGTGAATGATGTAACGTGCATGTGACATAAATATACAGATTTGAGTAGATGAGATGTGATCAGTAGCAATATGTAATCGTAACTGTAGGGACATTCCATTGTCATTAAGGATGTATAGTCTGTAGGGACATTCCATTGTCATTAAGGATGTATAGGCTGTAGGGACATTCCATTGTCATTAAGGATGTATATTCAGTCCTTGTCATTGGGGAAATGAGGTACAATTAGCATCAATTAGGCTGCAAAGCCCAGCTTTCCGGGATGGGACACCTTTTGTGTTAATAAAGTTGTCACCCTCTGGGAAAACTGGTTTGGAGGAAATGACTGAAGCCGTGTTGTCTGCCTGACATTGGAAGCTCTAAAAGGAATATACATACATCAATGAAATATGTTTCATCCCTCATAAAAGCTAAAATATTAGTTGCAGAGAGATGAACATACTCCCCTCTATTTGGGCACTCTGTAGGCTACATCTGCACTAAAAATCATATTTGTGGTTTAGACAGAAGGCCAGAAAAATGCAGGAAATGGTTAGGTGGCGCTGGATGGCGACAGTCGAATGGTATTTGGTACTGTCGCGATCGGACTGATGCGCTGGTGTCGGAAATCAAATCCCCGACTTGGTATTTCAAGCCGTTCTTGGCCCGACTGAATTTGGGCAGGTCAACACCCAGAACATCCTGTGGGCAGGTACAGGAACACCCCCCCATGGTCAAATGGCCGAGGACTAATGTCCCGCCTACGTCCATATCCCCATAAATGGGGTACCCGGACACTGGGACATTTGCGATTCGTATGGAGCTGGTTCGATTGACCATCGGATTGCTGATTCTTTGACTTGCTCCAGTCGCAGGGTAAATCCTGGTAAAGTTTTACTTCTGTCTTTTATTCCTTTTTTATTTTATAGTAATTAGTCATTTGTGTGTCTTCTTGTATTTTTTGTATTTCTGTAACTTTTCATATTTTGTACATATTTTATGCACTGCCCACTTCGGGAAATTAAATCTTAACACTAATTAGTGACTTCTGTGTATTTAAGAATGTGCTCATATCTTCGGAGAGATTAGATTGGAGAGATTAGATTGGATTAGATTAAATTTTATTGTATTTCAGTGCCTTTAAACGCTCGGTCAAGCTCATTGCCAATCTGTATGCAACTGCACTGTGTGTGGGCAGATTGCGTGCAGATTGTAAAAGGCAACAGATCGGCCAGACGGAGATCTGTGTGTGTGTGGGGTGTCCCAGCAGACCGTTCTGCGGATAAACTGTTGGGTGGTGGCAGACTACCTTTTGTGGTGTGTGTGTGTGTGGGGGGGGTGTGGACAGTGGAAGGGTGATTAACACTGGGGTTCAAGCTGTAGGTAGCTGGAGGGACCTTAGAAGGGTGTGTAATTACTAAGCTGGTCCTCAACTCTAATCAGTGCATCAGATTGTATATAAGATTTGTATCTGCCAGTGTGTGGTCGACCAGCTGGGTTGGAGTGGAGTCTCCATCTGGTGGTGGCCAAAGGTAGTGCGGGCTGTGAAAGTGTGTCAGGGCTGATCTTATATACAGTTTTATATATATTCAAAGTTAAGTCCCCTTTATTCTCTCTTACTCCAAGTCACGGCCGCACGTGCGCTCCTCGGTTGCTGTGTCTATTTTAACCAAAGTGTCTATTTTGATTTGTGTCATGGCAATCACAAAGACGGAAACAAACTACAAACAACAGTGCTCCTGACAGGTTGCAGGTGAACATCTACATATAGCCAGGGGTATATCTACCGAGATGCAAACAAGGCATTTGCATGTATGCTTGAATAAGGGTCTGGGGTGGATTTCTGGGGGGACTCTACACTTGGGTCTAGTATAAAATTTGGGGGAACCAAGTGCAGTTTTTCCTTTTTGGACATTGCACACTATGGTCAGTATACATAGCAGCACATTGCACAATACAGTCAGTAAACATAGCACAGCACTAGTATACCATCACTGTACACAACAGCAGCTTGCACAGTATGGTCAGTATAAATATCAGCACACTACACAGGGTGGGCAATATACTTAGTACAACGTGTGTGTACGGTCAGTATATACCAGTCAGCCATAACTTTATGTCCACCAGCCTAATATACAGTAGATCCCCCAACACTGGGGTACTATTCCTCCCATTGACACCAGAGTTGGGGCACTAGTCCTCCCACTGACACCAATGATGGGGCACTATTCCTCCCACTGACACCAGTGATGGGCCACTATTCCCCCACTGACACCAGTGATGGGGCACTATTCCTCCCACTGTTCTATAGGGCACTATTCCTCTAATTGTCACCAATGATGGGGCATGATTCCTCCCACTGACACCAATGATGGGGCACTATTCCTCCTACTGGCACCAATGATGGGGAACTATTCCTCTCACTGACACCAATGATGGGGAACTATACCTCTCACTGACACCAATGATGGGGAACTATTCCTCTTACTGACACCAGTGATGGAACACTATTCCTCTCACTGACACCAATGATGGGAACTATACCTCTCACTGACATCAATGATGGGGAGCTATAACTCTCACTGACACCAATGATGGGGCACTATTCCTCTTACTGACACCAGTGATGGAACACTATTCCTCTCACTGACACCAGTGATAGAACACTATTCCTCTCACTGACACCAATGATGGGAACTATACCTCTCACTGACATCAATGATGGGGAACTATACCTCTCACTGACACCACTGATGGGGCACTATTCCTCTTACTGACACCAGTGATGGAACACTATTCCTCTCACTGACACCAGTGATAGAACACTATTCCTCTCACTGACACCAGTGATAGAACACTATTCCTCTCACTGACACCAATGATGGGAACTATACCTCTCACTGACATCAATGATGGGGAACTATACCTCTCACTGACACCACTGATGGGGCACTATTCCTCTTACTGACACCAGTGATGGAACACTATTCCTCTCACTGACACCAGTGATAGAACACTATTCCTCTCACTGACACCAATGATGGGGAACTATACCTCTCACTGACATCAATGATGGGAAACTATACCTTTCACTGACACCAATGATAGGGAACTATACCTCTCACTGGCACCAATGATAGGGAGCTATACCTCTCACTGGCACCAATGATGGGGAACTATAACTCTCACTGACACCAATGATGGGACACTATTCCTCTCACTGACACCAATGATGGGACACTATTCCTCTCACTGACACCAATGATGGGGAACTATACCTCTCACTGACACCAATGATGGGGAACTATTCCTCTCACTGACACCAATGATGGGATACTATTCCTCTCACTGACACCAATGATAGGGAACTATACCTTTCACTGACACCAATGATGGGTAACTATACCTCTGACTGACACCAATGATAGGGAACTATACCTCTCACTGACACCAATGATGGGACATTATTTCTCTCACTGACACCAGTGATGGGGTACTATTCCTCTCACTGACACCAATGATGGAACACTATTCCTCTCACTGACACCAGTGATAGAACACTATTCCTCTCACTGACACCAGTGATAGAACACTATTCCTCTCACTGACACCAATGATGGGAACTATACCTCTCACTGACATCAATGATGGGGAACTATACCTCTCACTGACACCACTGATGGGGTACTATTCCTCTTACTGACACCAGTGATGGAACACTATTCCTCTCACTGACACCAGTGATAGAACACTATTCCTCTCACTGACACCAATGATGGGGAACTATACCTCTCACTGACATCAATGATGGGAAACTATACCTTTCACTGACACCAATGATAGGGAACTATACCTCTCACTGGCACCGATGATAGGGAGCTATACCTCTCACTGGCACCAACGATGGGGAACTATAACTCTCACTGACACCAATGATGGGACACTATTCCTCTCACTGACACCAATGATGGGACACTATTCCTCTCACTGACACCAATGATGGGGAACTATACCTCTCATTGACACCAATGATGGGGAACTATACCTCTCACTGGCACCAATGATGGGGAACTATACCTCTCACTGGCACCAATGATGGGACACTATTCCTCTCACTGACACCAATGATGGGGAACTATACCTCTCACTGACACCAATGATGGGGAACTATTCCTCTCACTGACACCAATGATGGGACACTATTCCTCTCACTGACACCAATGATAGGGAACTATACCTTTCACTGACACCAATGATGGGTAACTATACCTCTGACTGGCACCAATGATAGGGAACTATACCTCTCACTGACACCAATGATGGGACATTATTTCTCTCACTGACACCAGTGATGGGGTACTATTCCTCTCACTGACACCAATGATGGAACACTATTCCTATCACTAACATCAATGATGGGGAACTATACCTTTCAATGGCACCAATGATGGGGAACTATACCTCTCACTGACACCAATGATGGGACACTATTCCTCTCACTGACACCAATGATGGGACACTATTCCTCTCACTGACACCAGTGATGGAGAACTATACCTCTCACTGACACCAGTGATGGGGAACTATACCTCTCACTGACACCAGTGATGGGACACTATTCCCCTCACTGACACCAGTGATGGGGCACTATTCTTCTCACTGACACCAGTGATGGGGCACTATTCCTCTCACTGACACCAGTGATGGGGCACTATACCTCTCACTGACACCAGTGATGGGGAACTATACCTCTCACTGACACCAGTGATGGGGAACTATACCTCTCACTGACACCAAAGATGGGGAACTATACCTCTCACTGACACCAATGATGGGGAACTATACCTCTCACTGACACCAATGATGGGGAACTATACCTTTTACTGACACCAATGATGGGGAACTATACCTCTCACTGGCACCAATGATGAGACACTATTCCTCTCACTGATACCAATGATGGGACACTATTCCTCTCACTGACACAAATGATGGGGAACTATACCTCTCACTTACACCAATGATGGGGCACTATTCCTCTCACTGACACCAATGATGGGACACTATTTCTCTCACTGATACCAATGATGGGACACTATTCCTCTCACTTACACCATTGATGGGACACTATTCCTCTCACTGACACCAATGATGTATTTGTTTTGAGTCCAACTGGCCACTGATGACATTTTGTGCTCCCACTGCTGCCAGGGCATTTTCTACGTCCACTACTGTCCACAGTGCTCCCCCCCAGTTTTCCGGGCTTTCCTGGCCCTTTGGAAAGCTTGGGGCAATCTACACTGACAGATGCATTCTGCTGTAGAGCTTGAGCTTCTGAAAAAGCTTCTATTGGTAAGCTGCAATATAATAGTATTTAGTACTGGTCATAATGTTATGGCTAATCGGTGTACATTGCACAATGTGAGGAGTATACATAGCAGCAGTACGGGGAGAGCACATAGCAGCACATCGCTCGGTGTGATCGGTGTACAGATCACAGCCCGGTGTACGGGGAGTGTACACAGGCCAGTCCGGTGTGGAGCGGTGAGCAGAGCGCACGGTGGGGTGTCCTCCGATGACCGGTAGGGGGCGCCCCGCTCAGCTCTCACACAGTAGAGGGATGCCGGGGATGCCAGGCGCGGTGAGTCGCCCCTCTTTAGCAGTGTAGGGGGCGGGGAGGCTGGCAGTCCCGCCCAGTCCCTCCCACTCTCCTTCTCTCCCACATACTGTGTGTCCAGCCATTCCCTCTCATTAATAACATTGCTGGATTCCTCCTCACCCCTCCTGGTCAGGGGGGACACCCTGGAAGAGAAGAGCAGAGGCTGCATGCCCCCCTCTTACCTGCACCCCCTCCCTGAGTAGAAGGCAGGCGGAGGCCAAGACTAAAGAAGGCACCCCTCCTCCTCCTGGAGCCCCCCGGGACCGCTTCACCCCCACAATGCCGGCTACCAGGACAGAGGTGCCAGCTGTGCTCGTCCTGGGATTCCTCTGTCTGCATGTCTATGCAACCTCTGTCAACGATGGTGAGTCCATGGTGTCATTTCCATCCTGGGAGGGGGGGGGGGGATGCGTTCTCTTTTATTGCACCTTTCCTCTGCAGGCCCTGGAGCTGACATACCCAGCATGGCTGCAACACACATGTCCACTCACACAGGCAACACACCGAGCAATGGAGCTTCTTACTCTGCAACATAGGCAGGGTGCAATCCTACATCATACAACATAGGCAGGGTGCAATCCTACATCATACAACATAGGCAGGGTGCAATCCTACATCATACAACATAGGCAGGGTGCAATCCTACATCATACAACATAGGCAGGGTGCAATCCTACATCATACAACATAGGCAGGGTGCAATCCTACATCATACAACATAGGCAGGGTGCAATCCTACATCATACAACATAGGCAGGGTGCAATCCTACATCATACAACATAGGCAGGGTGCAATCCTACATCATACAACATAGGCAGGGTGCAATCCTACATCATACAACATAGGCAGGGTGCAAATCTACATCATACAACATAGGCAGGGTGCAATCCTACATCATACAACATAGGCAGGGTGCAATCCTACATCATACAACATAGGCAGGGTGCAATCCTACAGCATACAACATAGGCAGGGTGCAATCCTACAGCATACAACATAGGCAGGGTGCAATCCTACATCATACAACATAGGCAGGGTGCAAATCTACATCATACAACATAGGCAGGGTGCAATCCTACATCATACAACATAGGCAGGGTGCAATCCTACATCATACAACATAGGCAGGGTGCAATCCTACATCATACAACATAGGCAGGGTGCAATCCTACATCATACAACATAGGCAGGGTGCAATCCTACATCATAGGCAGGGTGCAATCCTACAACATAGGCAGGGTGCAATCCTACAGCATACAACATAGGCAGGGTGCAATCCTACAGCATACAACATAGGCAGGGTGCAATCCTACAGCATACAACATAGGCAGGGTGCAATCCTACAGCATACAACATAGGCAGGGTGCAATCCTACAGCATACAACATAGGCAGGGTGCAATCATATAACATAGGCAGGGTGCAATCCTACATCATACAACATAGGCAGGGTGCAATCCTACATCATATAACATAGGCAGGGTGCAATCCTACATCATATAACATAGGCAGGGTGCAATCCTACATCATACAACATAGGCAGGGTGCAATCCTACATCATACAACATAGGCAGGGTGCAATCCTACATCATACAACATAGGCAGGGTGCAATCCTACATCATACAACATAGGCAGGGTGCAGTCCTACATCATACAACATAGGCAGGGTGCAGTCCTACATCATACAACATAGGCAGGCTGAAATGCATGCAGGGTGCAATCCTACATCGTACAACATAGGCAGGCTGAAATGCATGCAGGGTGCAATCCTACAGCATACAACATAGGCAGGCTGAAATGCATGCAGGGTGCAATCCTACATCATACAATATAGGCAGGCTGAACTGCACAGTGCAATCCTACAGCATGCAATATAGGCAGGCTGAAATGCAGGGTTCACTTCTACAGCATAGGCAGGCTGAAATGCAGGGTGCAGTTCCACAGCATACAACATAGGCAGGCTGAAATGCAGGGTGCAGTTCCACAGCATACAACATAGGCAGGCTAAAATGTAGGGTGCAATTCTACAGCATACAACATAGGCAGGCTAAAATGCAGGGTGCAATTCTACAGCATACAACATAGGCAGGCTAAAATGCAGGGTGCAGTTCTACAGCATACATAATAGGCAGGGTGCAATCCTACAGCATACAACATGCATACAACATAGGCAGGCTGAAATGCATGCAGGGTGCAATCTTACAGCATACAACATAGGCAGGCTGAAATGCAGGGTGCAATTCTACAGCATACAATATAGGCAGGCGCAAAATGCAGGGTGCAATTCTACAGCATACAATATAGGCAGGCGCAAAATGCAGGGTGCAATTCTACAGCATACAATATAGGCAGGCTGAAATGCAGGGTGCAATTCTACAGCATACAATATAGGCAGGCTGAAATGCAGGGTGCAATTCTACAGCATACAATATAGGCAGGCTGAAATCCTACAGCATACAACATAGGCAGGCTGAAATCCTACAGCATACAACATAGGCAGGCTGAACTGCACGGTGCAATCCTACAGCATGCAATATAGGCAGGCTGAAATGCAGGGTGCAATTCTACAGCATAGGCAGGCTGGAATGCAGGGTGCAATTCTACAGCATAGGGAGGCTAAAATGCAGGGTGCAATTCTACAGCATACAACATAGGCAGGCTAAAATGCAGGGTGCAATTCTACAGCATACAACATAGGGAGGCTAAAATGCAGGGTGCAGTTCTACAGCATACAACATAGGGAGGCTAAAATGCAGGGTGCAGTTCTACAGCATACAACATAGGCAGGCTAAAATGCAGGGTGCAGTTCTACAGCATACAACATAGGCAGGCTAAAATGCAGGGTGCAGTTCTACAGCATACAACATAGGGAGGCTAAAATGCAGGGTGCAGTTCTACAGCATACAACATAGGCAGGCTAAAATGCAGGGTGCAGTTCTACAGCATACAACACAGGCAGGCTAAAATGCAGGGTGCAGTTCTACAGCATACAATATAGGCAGGCTAAAATGCAGGGTGCAGTTCTACAGCATACAATATAGGCAGGCTAAAATGCAGGGTGCAGTTCTATAGCATACAATATAGGCAGGGTGCAATTCTACAGCATACAACATAGGCAGGCTAAAATGCAGGGTGCAATACCAAAACATGCAATATAGGCAGGCTAAAATGCAAGAAGCAATCCCAAAGCAGGCAATATAGGCAGGCTAAAATGCAGGATGCAGTACTACAGCATATAATATAGGCAGGCTAAAATGCAATGTGTGATAATACAGAATGCAACAGTATAGGCAGGCTAAAATGCAGGGTGTAATACTACCGTATGCAACAGTATATGCAGGCTAAGATGCAGGATGTAATACTACAGTATACAACAGAAATAGGCAGGCTAAAATGCAGGGTGTAATACTACAGTATGCAACAGTATAGGCAGGCTAAAATGCAGGGTGTAATACTACAGTATGCAACAGTATAGGCAGGCTAAAATGCAGGGTGTAATACTACAGTATGCAACAGTATAGGCAGGCTAAAATGCAGGGTGTAATACTACAGTATGCAACAGTATAGGCAGGCTAAAATGCAGAATGCATGTCTACATAATGCAACCCTGTAGGCAGGCTAACATGCAGAATGCAAGTCTACATAATTCAATCCTATAGGCAGGCTAAATGGCACACACCTACAGCATGGAACTAGCAGGCTAGAATTCAAGTCTACGGTATGCAATAGTACAGGCAGGCTAAAATCACACAATAACATAAGCAGGCTAAAATGCAGAATGCAACACTATAGGCAGGCTAAATGTAGAATACAAGTCTACGCCATGCAACAATGAAGGTAGGTAAAACTGCAGAGCACAATCCCGATGCATGGAACAGTGTATGCAGACTACAGTGCAGAATGCATTGGTGCTTTCCTGTCACCCCATACACCTAATCAGGGACAGGGCTCACTCTGGGGGGGGGGGGTTCAGGGCCCCACCATCATAGATGTGATTTGTGCTGATTGGGAACAAGCTCTGCTTAATTGCTCCTTGTGTCTGATAAGGCATCAAGTCCATTGTGGTGTTTGTTGTAACAATGGGATGTGATTTGTTTAGAAAGGTGTCCTTTGAGGAGGAGGGAGGGGGGATGGGTCATTTGCTTTTCAAGTGCCTGTCTCCCAGTAGTCAAAGCTAAATGTGATAGGAGATGTCCAGGAATAGCTGCCTATATAACCAGCGAATACACCCAATACTGTGTCACCAGTTATAGAAATATTGATTTTCTATAAGTATAAATATTGATCTTCTATAGGTATAAATATTGATATTCTATAATAGATTTTTTTGAAATATAAATACGAATTTTTATAAATATTGAATTTCTATCTTCCATCACATGCATCAGAGCCCATCATCAGCCTTTCCTGTATGGGAATGCACTGGTATGGGCACTGTGATTGCCGTGTAATACACAATGACGTCTGTGCCGTGATGACCTGTTGTTTATTGGGAGAACTTTCATACCCAGTAGATACATTGTTCATATTCTCTTTGTTACATTTGGCACAATGACTATGGGAAATGGAGATCTCCTTTATTCCATCAGTGCTGTCTTGGTGATGTCCCTTGTTGAAAGGCCTGGTGTGGTGTGTATTTAAGAACTAGACCCCATCCATTGGTACCTCCAGGCTCTCAGATGTTCTCCATCGTGGTACGGATGGGCCTGGTAATCGTGAGCAGGGAAGCTGAGCTGGATTCTGCACTGCAGTGAAGGGAAATGCAGGCTGGATTGGAGCTGTTTGCCCTCACAATGTTGTCTTCTATGGAATCTATGAATATTCATATATTGGGATTTTTTTTTCTTTGTTTCTGGATTGAATTATTTATTCCGAAGCAGCGGAGATTGCTGCCCAGGAAAACAAGGCTGACATTGTGAAGGCATCTCCATTGCAATTTCAGGCTTCATCTGCAAGCAGAGAGCAGCTTCCTCCACAGAAGAGTGAGGCTGCAGTGCGCTTTCAGTGCGTGACATGGCATTTAACACTGGCAGGAAGAGAAAGGGAGATTCATGGGAGCTGGATGTGTTTGCACACCAGATGTGAGTGGAACCGCTGCTAATCGCTCTCATACTTCGTAGGAAAGGATTGTAGAACTGTTTTGACCATTAGTTTGCCTTTATCTCTTTGTCCAAATTTGTGTTATTTGTTTTTCATTTCATTAGTGAATTGGCCATATGCAAGAGTAGAAAATGAAATAAAGTTCAAGTGTTTCAGTTTTAGAATTTGGTAAACCCTGATGGCAAAGGGAACGTTACCTGCTGAGGATACAGCTGGATATCATTCATGATATAGAGCTAATAGTGTTGTTGGTGTAACATCTCCAAAATGTGACCCCTATTATAACCCTAGGGGGCTGCCCATTAATATCTGAATGTGCCCTTCTAAGGACACTTGTGACAAGTCTTAAAATCCCTACTCCTAATTGTGATCCTTACTTAATTCTTACTGTTCATACTCCATGCTTCTTTCTTCAGCTGCTGGATCTGTTGCCATTGGGTATATCATTTCTCAGCCTTTATAGCAGTCTTTCTCAACCTTTCTACCCCAAAGGAGCTCTTTAAAATATTTAGGTTTCAGGAAGCCCCAGTGAAAATGAAATGAATTGGGGTGCAGTGACAAGAATTGTCCTTATATTGGGTGCCAGAGGAAGAATGTCTCTAACTCTGGGGGACAGAGGAAAATGCTCCTTACACCAGGGGCCAGAGTGGGAATGTCCCTTGCTTTCTGGGGCAAGCGGGAGAATGTAGCTGGCTTTCTGGGGCCAGCGGGAGAATCTCACTTGCTTCAGGGGGCCAGCGGGAAGAATGTCCCTTGCTCTGGGGGGGCCAGCAGGAAGAATGTCCCTTGCTCTGGGGGGGCCAGCGGGAAGAATGTCCCTTGCTCTGGGGGGGCCAGCGGGAAGAATGTCCCTTGCTCTGGGGGGGCCAGCGGGAAGAATGTCCCTTGCTCTGGGGGGGCCAGCGGGAAGAATGTCCCTTGCTCTGGGGGGGCCAGCGGGAAGAATATCCCTTGCTCTGGGGGGGCCAGCGGGAAGAATGTCCCTTGCTCTGGGGGGGCCAGCGGGAAGAATGTCCCTCGCTCTCGGGGGGGCCAGCGGGAAGAATGTCCCTTGCTCTGGGGGGGCCAGCGGGAAGAATGTCCCTCGCTCTGGGGGGGCCAGCGGGAAGAATGTCCCTCGCTCTGGGGGGGCCAGCGGGAAGAATGTCCCTCGCTCTGGGGGGGCCAGCGGGAAGAATGTCCCTCGCTCTGGGGGGGCCAGCGGGAAGAATGTCCCTCGCTCTGGGGGGGCCAGCGGGAAGAATGTCCCTCGCTCTGGGGGGGCCAGCGGGAAGAATGTCCCTCGCTCTGGGGGGGCCAGCGGGAAGAATGTCCCTCGCTCTGGGGGGGCCAGCGGGAAGAATGTCCCTCGCTCTGGGGGGGCCAGCGGGAAGAATGTCCCTCGCTCTGGGGGGGCCAGCGGGAAGAATGTCCCTCGCTCTGGGGGGGGCCAGCGGGAAGAATGTCCCTCGCTCTGGGGGGGGCCAGCGGGAAGAATGTCCCTCGCTCTGGGGGGGCCAGCGGGAAGAATGTCCCTCGCTCTGGGGGGGGCCAGCGGGAAGAATGTCCCTCGCTCTCGGGGGGGCCAGCGGGAAGAATGTCCCTCTCTCTCGGGGGGGCCAGCGGGAAGAATGTCCCTCGCTCTCGGGGGGGGGGCCAGCGGGAAGAATGTCCCTCGCTCTCGGGGGGGGGGGGCCAGCGGGAAGAATGTCCCTCGCTCTCGGGGGGGGGGCCAGCGGGAAGAATGTCCCTCGCTCTCGGGGGGGGGGGGCCAGCGGGAAGAATGTCCCTTTTACTGACAGCTAAAACAATCATTGGGGTCGTGCTGCTGCCAGTGGTGTTGGACCTAAAACTATGCAGGCACCAACAGATGATTAGCCACAGCTCCCGGAACCCATAGCAACCTCTGTAAGAGCCCTAGGGTTCCATGGAAGCCTTGTTGGAAATTGATAGACACAGGAAAGGAACACTATATGCTTGTTACCTGCCTAGTATTAATTCTGGCAATGGTTGTGTTTACAATCAAGCCATACACATTAAAATATTGCTCCTGTTTCAATTTTTTAGGCTAGTGTTGTAAAGATTTTAATGGTTTGACTTTTTTAATTCCCTGATGTTTTCATTTTTTGAGGGAATATAGATTAAATAAGAAGTCCCACCAAAGATTTTATTTCTTGCTTCTGTCCCCTGACAACAAATTGCACTTTTTCCTGTCTTCCTAGATGGTCCTGTTTCTGAGGTAGGATGGCCAACTGTGCACCACTGCCCCCACCACTGTCTGACCACGCAAATATCAAGGAAACAAATATTTAATTAGTCCTGATTGAGAGTGCTTGTTTTTGGTACCAGACACTAGCCAAAGACTTGCCCTGTTGCTAGGTAGTCAGGGGGAGAGATCCCAGCGTTAACATCACTGGTCAAATGGAAAAAAAATTGCTTAGTTCTTTGTTTCACTATCTAAACCACACAATAAATGTTTTACATGGAATTAGGTAATCTGGTTCTTATCTCTACTAGCCAGTAATAGGGAGTACATTGAATTTGCATAGAATAGCTAGAATAGAGAATGCATGTGTTTAATAAAGGGAGAATCATCAAGTGATGGCTGTAGACAGTAGAGGGTGGTCACACATACAGATACATGTTGACCACCCTCAAGCATCTCCATTTTCCTAAAGGCTGCCATACACGGCTTGCATTTTAGCGTATTCCTGCTGAATCGGCCAACATTCGAGCTGTGGGTGCTCCTGTCAGAACCACCTGGCTCCACAAAAGTCGATTGCTTAATTGACTTTGGTGGAAGGGTGGAAAATTGTTGGCCGAACAGTTCCTGCATCCAATCATTTCCTCAGTTATCTCTTCTGGTTGTGTCTTCAGAACAGGAAGCAAAGGTAAATCTCCCCAGTGAGACACTGATGGAAAAAAAACAGACTATTTTAGCAGACCACGAGAGTCTCACTTTCTGGCAGCAAGAATCTATGTAGAAAGTTGTCCACACTGTGATTGAACTTGCATATGTCTGTATGAGATGAAATGCTTACATTCTCCACCTGTGTTGCTGATTACACACTATTGATGGCCCTCAATGAGTCCTTCATGCCTACACATTGTTGATGTTTACTTGTTGGACCTAAAAACTAGGCAGTGGTGGTGGCGCAGGGTCCATATATGCTGTACACATGTTAACATTCACACAAATGTTTACATGTGTACAGCGTAAAATATGATCCTCATCAGATCTGATTTAATAAATGCTTTGGACCAAAAGGATGCAGTGTGACTCTGCTGGGTTCAGAGCTGTCTAAATGACAGATCCGCTTGTATTGTAGGCCCATGAGTATGAGGCCTAAATGATTAGGAAATCTTCTGTATGGAATACTGTTTTCATCCATCACAGTGTGTTTCAATGTGTCTGATATACAGTATAAGAACAGCCTTTTTGTTCTCCCAACCAGCCATCAGATTCAAACGACTTGCTGGGGCTAATTCATTTTAACTGGAGAAAAGAATATAAGAAGGAAAGTGGAGTTGCTGCCATTGTGGAGGCCTCATCTACTTTAGAAGCTTGACATTTCAATCTCAATGAACATCTTTTACCTAATCTGATAAATATACCCATTCAACTGTTCTTTAGCAGATGCTATAGCAGTCTTCTATAGAAAGTCAGGAGAACCACTAAATAATTGAGGAGGTGACTTTACACCACCATCACAATTCAGTTTTCTTTTGTTCAGTCCATGGTTTCCCCACACTCCACTGTAGGTTAATGTATTCAAGCAGCCATGGCACCCTCAGCTGCCTGAATACCTGAACAGTAACTGCACCTGGTAGGATTCAGTCACTGCTTGGCCAATGATTTTCCACCTGGCTCAGTCCATTTTTAAATTCACCTTTGTTGAGCTGGGTGTGTTTATAAGGGCCACCTATGGCCTGAATTCCATTTGAGCTGTCTATGGGGACTTCTACAGATGGAATTAAAGGATACCTGTTTTGAGAGGGCTTTACTGATCTCCTTTTGAGCATAATAGTTCCTTGGATTGCCCTAGCGGGAAAACTTTCTGACTTGGAAGAAGCATGCAAGAATCAAAGTCGGGGCACTTTACCTGTCCACTTTTTTGAGTCACTGGTTTAGTGAAAGCAGCGGTTCAAGAATGACATGTAGAGAAATTAGCATTTTCACAAGGCAAGGTCTCTATAGCAACCCTCATAATTCCACTTTGCTTGGGTCCCCTTGAAAGGAAATTAAGGAAACCTATCTTTCTGAAAATGCTAGTTGCCATGTTGAATTGTTGGTTTTGATAGTGTTTCATTAACTCACCCCAGCAGGTAGGTAGATGAGGAATTCTGACTTTAAAGTGTTACTAAACCCACGACCCTGAATTCACTTCATCTGGTCTCCTACAGTACATGGAAATGCAGTTTTAGTAGTAAATATCAAGTACACAGAACATGGAAATTTAATTTTAGCAGTAAATATCAACTGCTAAATTCCTTTTTCATCAGCAGTATATAGCAGTCTTGTGACTTCTACCAGTGTCCAGCTGAGCATTGGTTAAAGCTTGTAGGAAGAAGTTTCATTCTGCTCTAACTGTCCTATGAGGCTGCATGACCCCTGACCCTCTGTTTGGACAGTCTGGCCCTGTGCACCCTCCAAATGAAAAAAGAAAAGCTCTCTAACAATACACACTAAACTGAGCATGTGCAAAGTGACTCCTAGAGCTCTGTACTATCAGCAGATAGATTGGGGAAAGTAGAAGGGGAGGATCAGAGAAGACAGGATCAAACAGCCTGTTTAACAATGCGGAGTGTTAACCCCTTACATTCCACAATGAGTATAACAAGCATGCTTTACTGCATATGCAGACTAATTTTACTGTTGTGGGTTTAGTAACACTTTAATGGTTTCCATGGTTGTTCTAAATACATACACATATCCGAATTAGAGCAAGATCACAATTTTGGCCATGCAACAGAGACTGCTTCAACTTCCATTGTGTGTATGTACAAGGTATACAAGCCAAATAATGGAGAGTGTTGGAAAATGGCATAGCAAAGGGCAGGTCTAACCCTGGACTGAGTTTCTCTTCGTACTACTGTTTTTCATCAATTGCTTGTTGTAACCTGTTACATAAACTGCAGCATGATATCAGTAGTGGTGGAGGCCCCCCAGGGGGCTGTGTCGTGCAGCATGAGTACTAGGAGGCGAGCTTGGCTAACAGAGAATGCATATTGTGAAAGCTTATAAAGCTGAACTCTGGGAATTAAACAAAATGTACCCTTAGGTACCTAGAAGCTGTTATCAGAATTTTTTTCTCTGCTCCTAGAAGCTAAATAGTGTTGTCCTATGTGTCCATGCACAATATTTTAGGCTAGTAGTGTTTTTCAAGCTTCATCATTTAGGAGCAGAAAAATATTGTTTTTAGGAGCATTTTTCTGGCAGAAAAAAAACGCTAAACTCTCCTAAAATGCTCCTAACAGCTTTTTTTTTTTTTTTTTCTAGTTTTTTTTTTTTTTGTTCTTTCCTATATGTACTGTAAAAATGCTAAAACATGCTATTTCTCTGAAATGCTACTACCAGTTTTTTTTAACCAGCCTTTTCCCAGCTTTTTTAGCTTAAAAATAACACTAGTGTGCATGGAACCTTAAAGTAGACTCTGACCCTGCACTTCAAGGGTTAAATGCTTGTTTAGTCTAGGGATAAGTTTTATTACTCATCCACTCCATCATATCAAGACTCGATTACTGCAACTCCCTCCTCACTGGCCTGCCTCACCGCAGGCTATCCCCACTTCAGTAGATCCTGAATACGGCAGCCAGACTCATTCACCTTTCCAACCGCTCTGTTTCCGCCACCCCCCCTCTGCCAATCCCTCCACTGGCTTCCGATTGCCCAACGGATCAAATTCAGAATGCTAACACTGAGGTACAAAGCTGTCCATCATACTGCCCCATGCTACATCACTGACCTAATATCCAAATACCACCCAAAACGCACTCTCCGCTCCTCACAAGACCTCCTTCTCTTTACTTCCCTGGTCCTCTCCTCCCATGCCCACCTCCAGGACTTCTCCAGGGCATCACCCATCTTCTGGAACTCCCTACCCCAATCCATCAGACTATCACCTACTCTCCTCTCCTTTAGGCGCACCCTGAAAACCCACCTCTTCAGGGAGGGAAGCCTACCCCACCCCCTGCTAATTGCCGATTTCCTCCACTCTTCCTGCCACTCCATCCCCCACAGCTTTTCCACCTGTACCACTATCTCCTCCCTCCTAGATTGTAAGCTCCAAGGAGCAGGGCCCTCGAACCCCTCGTTTATCGCATTGTATTATTATTGTACTGTCTCATGTATTGTCCACCATTGTAATGTACAGCGCTGAGCGAACTGTTGGCGCTTTATACATACTGTATAATAATTACTTACCTTATTCTTGCCCTGTTAGGCTCCAGTGTTGTCCTCAAGCTCTGGGCTGTGGGCATTCTTTCAGCTTCATCATGCACATTGTAGGGCTATTAACCCTGCACTGTGCACGGTGGGGTGACTGCGGCCTGAAGCGCATAGATTAGAGGACTCTGCCAGAGCTAGAAATAAGGTAAGTGTCCTTATCTCGGCACCTCTAGACTATGGCTAAGCTTCACTCCCCCTTCATAATTAGACTAGTGAGCTAAACTATGAATCGCTGTGTTAAAACTAGTCTGTGGTCTTTTCAGTGTTAGGGCTCGTTCACACTTGGCTGTTTTACCAACGCTTGCCAAACGCCCCTATAGCGTTTGGCAAGCGTTGGTCCGGCGTTTGCGGAGCGTTTTTTAACGCTCGGCAAACGCTCCGCAAATGCTGCATGCGCGGTTTAGCGACGGTTGCTAGGTGTTTGCCGAGCATTAATAACGCCCCACAAACGCCTATAATGCTCCGCTCCGCAAACGCCCCACAACCGCACTGCAAACGCTGGCCAGGCGTTTGCGGAGCGGCACCATAGACGAGAATAGGAGGCTTCAACGCCTCCTGACTCAACCAGAGGCGTCCTTTTTGCCGCAACGCGATGCGACACAAACACTCCCGTTAGAACAGCACCATGTGCTGTAATGTGCAGAATTGGCAGAGGCGTTTGGGAAGCGTTAAAAACGCTTCCCAAACGCCTCTCTGCCGCCTGCACACAACGCTAGTGTGAACGTAGCCTTAGACATGTATAAGAGATAAGCTTGAGGCAAACCCAAAGCGTGGCAGAAAAACGCTGAGCTTAGCTGCTGCTGCTGCTATAGGGTAGGGAGTGCATTGCGCATGCATGGCTTTTGAGTGAGGGATTGCTACTGTGATGCAGGGGTCGAGCGTTCAATGTAAGATGCATCTCAGCAACTAGTCAGGATGAAGGATTGGTAAGAGTATGAGAGTTTTTTTTTTTTTTACCAGGCTTCCGGTATGCCACAAATGGCCTGCAGGTAGGGCCATTACATTAAAGCAAAAGTGTGGCCAAACACTTTATTAGGGCACTAGCTAGGTACCAGTAAGGTCCCTCTAATGACATGTGCCCCACTGGCAGCTGCTGCTTATTTCTTGAAGAATGTTCCTTACCTGCAGCCTTTGACAGTTGGGTCTGAAGCACAGCGATCACAGTGGACTGCTCTATTATTGCTTTAACAAAAAGAGATGCTGAATAGTGAAATCTCAATAGCAGAGATTTATAGGGCCTGGGATGAATTATTGAATGAACCCCCATGCCATTCTTTTTTTAAACTATTCCTTTGCTTACATCACCGGTCATATACGTGAATGAGGCCAGTGAAGTCACGTCACTGTTTAAGGACTTGATAATGCATGCACCCGCTGGTATCTGAATGCCCCATCAGCCTAGTAAGGTTCAGACTGAACCATATGCGTATCCCTACTTCTGACTGATTAAAAAAAAAAGCTCTGGGGAAAACAAATGTGTATTATTCCATGCAGTGGGACTGACCTGGTCTATAGGCATGATGATGTCAGGAACAGTCCATTCACAGGACTGTGTGTGTATGTGTGTGTGGGGGGGGGGGATGCCGGAGTCCTTCTTTAATGACTTGGTAATCATTACTGCTTTACCAGCACAGTGATTTAAATGTGTTGCAAATAAGATGCTGAATAGTCAAATCTCTCAGTAGCAAAGAGTTTTCTAGCCTTTATTCTACCTTCACACCTTTGCAGTGCATTCACACAAAGCTCAGTCATGTGAGTTACTTTGTGTTGTGTTAAGGCAGCATATTCATTTGAATGGGCTACCTAGCACACTAAGGCAAGTATCTTGTGCGGCTGGGATCCCACGTGTGTGCTGACAACCTCAACCAGGAAGCTTGTACAATGCAATGACAGAATGACAGCAGCTGCAGCTGTTTTCTAGTATTCATGTGGAATCGCATATGGAATGATTACCTGCATTTAGGGATTGCCCCTGGACACAAGGCACACTTGAGATCCCGTTTGCAGTTTTTTTCGAAGATCCTGGCTGCAAAATGGGTGATTTGAATTCATTGCACTTTATCTGTTTATATCATCAGTTATATCACTAATTGTGATATAAATGTTTTCTACATTTACATGCGTTTGCCATTTTTTATTATACAAAAATTTTTAATACAAATTTATATTGGATTATACATATTTTAGTTGCGCTACACTTTTTCTATATTGATACCAAAAAGATGCAAATATTGTTATCTTATTTAATTTTTTTTTGCACATTTTATGTTGGGTTATTCATTGCACTTTATATATTCATATACTCACTTATATCACTAATTGTGTTTGATGCATTTACATGTGTTTGTCTTTTTTATAAATAAACATTTTTATTGCACATTTGTATTGGATTATACATATTTTAGTTGTGCTACACTTTTTCTATATTGAGAGCAAAAAGGTGCAAATATTGTTTTTTTTCTAATTACTACCATGCATTGTAGTGTGCTGTATGTTATCTTTTGTTGTGGTGCATTGGGTTGTGATTAAGAATAAATGGCACCACAGCATGTTTTTGCAGCCTGTAACTGGTCTCTCCCCCAGCCTGTTACTGGACAGTGTCAGCATGAGCAACAGACGTATGTTCTGCACTGCTCAGAGATGAGCTCAACTTGTTTGCTGCTTCTCCTTCTCCCAGTCTGAGCTCTGCTGTACTGGGGAATTGCAATTGGCTGATTCCGAGTCAAATTCAGGTATTTACACTGTTTGTATGTAAAAGATACATTTAGTGGTGTATTAAAGAATACATAGTAGCCTTCATTTGAGCAGTTTTTAGTCTGCCTGCACTGGTGTATTAAGTTTTGTGTTGCTCTAGGCAACACAAAAAATTGTGTTTATTGGGGGTACTGCCCCCCCTAAAAAAAAAAATAAAAAAAAAACAAATGCCACCCAAGGCAGGCGCTTTGTTTGGCTTGCATTTAAATAGGCCCCTGTCTGCCTGGCTTAGAGTTTTAACATGCTATAGTCAATTAAATAAGCTTTGCATTCCTTTTTAAAGAGAAAATATCAATATCATTTGTTATACTTATGATACATTACTTATTACTACTTTTTTAAAATTGTGAATATTTTAAAGGTTTAGCATAATAAATACAAACAACTTCAGTTTATTCTTCTTGCTTCCAAAAACAAGACCAAAATATTGGTTTCTTGATTTCCAGATGGTTGGACCTTAAATATACTGTGTGCTGCAAGGATTGCTATCTAGCCAGTAGTTTATTGGAAAGCTGTGTAGGACGGCCTTGCAGCCAACAATAATAGCATGTCATCAGATGGCCACTGTTTCCAGACAAAGGTAGATTCCCTAGCAACTACATAGCACCACGGTTCTTTGTGGCTTCTGGTTACTAGGTAAAATATGGGAAGTAGCTCCCACAGCAGGAATAAGAATGTAAAACATAAGCGGATATTTCTAAAAAGCAACGTTCTCTATTTTATTTTTAGGCAGAATGTTTCTGCAGGGGATGACATAACGTAACATTTTCCTGCAAATTGGGATACCTATAGAGGCTGGTTTTGTTGAGGTAGCTCATTACACCTGCTAATTACAGAAGAAGCCTGAATCTACTGACATTTGTACAGTATTTTATGCAGACCTTTTTGCGCCCTAGGCAAGACCAGCTATATGTGGGCCCCACCCCATCCCAAAAATTAAAAAAGTAATAAATAGAAATTTTAAAAAACAGTAGAAGATAGTAAATCCACAAAACATGAAACTGCTAAAGTTCTTTTATTTGCAAAAATAAGTGCCATAAGATGCCACCAGCACTGATATTAAAGACAAAATCAGTGTCATGGATGGACTGTATCCGTGGCTGGCAGTGGCAGGGTGACAGTTGCAGTGAGTGGAGGAAGATGGATCCACACTCTGACAGATCCCAGGATGGAATTCTCCAGGCAATGGGGGGCGATAAAATTCTGACAGCAGGCAGCCCAGCTCACACACACACACAAAACACCTGAACTGAGCGATCCCACACAGTGACAGATCTGACACAACACACCACCACCAACACTGACACTGGTCAGCAGGGACTAGAAGAGCAGTCTGTGGGATCGTGATGATATCATCACTCACTGACACATTGCACATGTGATGGATGGCCAGACGGGTCACACTCACACAGACACGAGACATCAGAGTCAGACATTACCTTCCTCTGCAGGCACAGCTCCTCCTTCATTGATGAATGGGAAGAGAAGGGCTGGAACTCCACAGTGATCAGCAGCCACCAGCCGGCTTGCAGAAAGGGACTGAGTCTGAGAGGAACCCTGGAAGGAGCCGCAGCTCAACTACTGGCCCCAGACACCCAGCATCTTGCTCTGTCCTTTTTTACTTCCCTCTGCCACCCCTCCCTTTAGCTGAAGGATCATTCATGACATAGCGGCGTTCCACACAGAGGGAGAGCTGGCTTGTGCTGCCCCCAGGCGCCCCAAGGTGGCAGTGCACCCTAGGGGGCTGCCTAGTTTGCCTAGTGGAAGAATCAGCCCTGATTGTATGTATGACACAGTCCTGTAGTAGAATCTGCAAAGGCCACCATTGGGGTAAGATCATAAGAGACAAGCATTCATGTTCTGGATTAAGCATTCTGATATTATCTAGGTGGAGCTCCTTCTGATCTGGAGTCCGTATGTAATGTAATTGCGTCATTTTGGGAGAACAGGAGAAAAGGTAGTTAATGTCTTGAGTACTGTAGATTCCTATATACTTAGATCATTCTTCCAACAAAATCATTTTGCTTATGGTGAAAGTTGTCACCAGATTATGCTAAAGCTCCTTCACTTAGCCATGACTCACTGCTATTTTCTTTAGCCTAGCTTGCCTCTTTGTAATTTCTCTTTCCTGCCTGAAGGTTGGGGATGTAGTGAATTCTTTGTGTGAAGATGTAAGGTGGACTGGGACAGGAGTTCTTGGTCATTGCCTGGTAAGGCAAGACAGCTGGCTGTGAAAGTTCAGATCCAAAGACTAACATCTACTCTGCTAACAGGTTGGGTCATCCTCTGTGGTTTTTGGCAAGTATGATGTAGCTGTAATGCAAAGCTGACCCATCTCATTGCTAGGCTTTTGCCACCAAACAGTTTTTTTTCCACTGTCTGCATATCCTCAGTGTATCATGCTACATGAGAAAATATTACCGAACACGAGTGGGACATGTCATGCTTATGGCTGTTCTCAGTAATTTATCACCATTTGCTCAAAGTGTTTTTTAATCTCTGCAGGACCAGAGTTTACGTGTGGTCAGCACCATTTATGCTCCAGCTTATTGCTTGAGATCATAGTGTTTATTTTTCTCTATCTGTTATTTTTACCACATTTCTAATGCTTATGAGATAAAATATGAATAAAGTGTGCACATTTTATATCTGTATGTAACCAAAATTTTAGCAGGAAAAATAAAATCTGTGTTTTATGGGGCTCAGTTCTTCTGTATCACTGGTATTCAGTAATCATGAAAAAGGTAGAGAGACTATGCAAAGCATAGTAACCATGACAACCAATCTGATTTTGCATTCCTGTAGTCAGCTTAGTCAATAGAGTAGTGATGACTGGTTGCCATCAGTTACTCCAAGTAGATCTCATTATGCTTTGTACTTTTTTTTGCATTGATTAGGTAGATAAGTTGGAGAATGTTTTACAAACATATGTCAGTAAAGAGCACTGATAAATTTAATGGATCAATTATGTGCTCTGCTTTCTGAAATGGGAGGACAACTGGAAGTACTGTAAGTGAGAGGCTTCACTTTACTTTCTGGCGCCTCTCATGCCGGTCTCTGTACAGTCCTATTGCCAACTCTAATGCCAACCTTCATGTGGTCGTATTGCTGCCCCTTATGCTGGTCACTGTATGGCCTTATTGCCATCCCACATGCCGGTATCTGCACAGCTTATTGCTGCCTCTCATGCTGGTCTCCTTATGGTCTTATTGCTGCCTCTCATGCCAGTCTACATATGATCTTATTGCTGCCCCTCATGCTGGTCTCCTTATGGTCATATTGCTGCCCCTCATGCCAGTCTCCATATGATCTTATTGCTGCCCCTCATGCTGGTCTCTGCACAGCCTTATTGCTGCCCCTCATGCTGGTCTCTGCACAGCCTTATTGCTGCCCCTCATGCTGGTCTCTGCACAGCCTTATTGCTGACCCTTATGCTGGTCTCCTTATGGTCATATTGCTGCCTCTCATGCTGGTCTCCTTATGGTCATATTGCTGCCTCTCATGCTGGTCTCCTTATGGTATTATTGATGCCCCTCATGCCGGTCTCCATATGATCTTATTGCTGCCCCTCATGCTGGTCTCTGCACAGCCTTATTGCTGACCCTTATGCTGGTCTCCATATGGCTTTATTTCCACCCCTCATTCTCATCTCAGTATGGTCTTATTGCTGCCTTTCATGCTGGTCTCCATGTAGTATTTTTGCTGCTTCTCATGCTAGTCATTGCACACTCTTATTGCTACCCCTCATGCTGGTCTCTGTATGGTCTTGTTGCCACCCCTCACTCCAATATCATCATGCCTACACTATAATCAGGTCTCTATATGGTGTTGTTGGCAGCCCTTATGGTAGACTCTGTACAGTCTTTTTGTGGGGGATTGAAGAAAACCAAATATTGCTGGGTGGGGGAACAATCAAGCAATTCTGTTTCTGTGCCTTATGGCAGGCTTTTCAACATCTGGAAACCCTTGAAATAACCTTCATATCTCAAGGAACCCCTGCCAATAAATACTATATCTACAGTGTATGGGACATTAGCAGGGTTGTCAGTAGGAATAATGCTTCTTAGATTGGTGGATAGGTAGAATACTTCTTACAGTGGTGGCCAGTGGGGAGAATACTCTTTACAGTGTTGGCCTTTGGGCTAAAAAAGAGAATTGGTGTCTGTGGTTACTTATCTGAGAGGCAGGAATTTCTGATAGCTCGAGGAACCCCTAGCAACCTCTGGAGAAACCCTGGTTGAGAAAGACTGCCCTTTGGTATAACTCACTGATGCCAATCTGATCACTTTTATTTCATTTCAGCAGACTACAAAATTGTGTTTGCTGTAGATTCTGCACTTGCCTTATTTTCATTGCTCCTAGCAGTGGTACATACACTGTACATGTTACAATGCTGAGTGCATTTAACAACCCTAAAATCAGTTTTATTAATGACTTTTTATTGGTTTGCTCACATAGATATTTAGTAGTTTTGTTTCCAAGCTGTTTCATAAATGGAATTCTAATCTGCAATATTCACCTTTTTGCCAAAACATGAATCCTGTTTTTGAAAATTAGTATGCATCTTCCTCTACCTGTGTTTGTGTGCCGATGATTTCATCCGCGTGCCCAGGCTGGCCTTACCACAACTTGGTGCCAGCTGTTTTCCACTTGGGCACAGCTGTGTTTTATATGTTGCAAACCTCTGATGAGGGCTCAGAGTATCCCATTTACTGCATCACAACAAAGTCTCACTAACTACATGACCCCCACACCCTGTAATTTTACCTCCTATTTCTGCCCAAACCTCTAGGTTTCCAGTGGCAAGTTTATCTTGCCCAGTACATGGAGAAGTAGGAAAAAATCTAGATTTATACAGCAGTTAAAGTAAATTGCCTGCATATTTTTCTGTTCTAATCCGTTTTGGCAATTGTACCATGGTCAGCAGCCTTGGGTTATTTAATCCTGCATAGACGGTTTGAATCCTTTTCTCCCAGAAGTCCAGTTACTGTACAGGTGCATATTACTTTCACCTGTTAATATTTTTTTTCTTTTTATTGCTGGGAACGTTTATTACACCAGCATACCTCAAACATCCCAAGAAGTGCAATGTTCGAAAGATAGATGTTACTTTGAATATTGCGTAATCCCTTCTTTTTACCAGCTTTGGGTAATTTACAGCATTTATGTCACAATCCTTTTGGTATGTTGACTTCCATACACTTAAGTTTGATTTTAAGGCAAAATACAAAGCTGTCAATGCGAGGGTGGGAAGGTGGCTGTTATGGAGAAGATCTGTTGGCCTTTAATCAGCACGAACAAGGCGGAACACACTGTTACAAGTCCAGGAAATTCTTCTACAATAGTGTAATCTATATACATAGTCATTTTAGCTCTAGTGTTGGTCCCTAAAGGGAGAATCCGCACTGACAATAGTCCCACCGCTGTTTTCATTTTAGGTTTCCTTTTAAGTTAGATCATGTTTTTTGATATTCGTATTTTATTTGAGGCCCCAGTAACACAGAGTGAGGTATAGTTTTCAATGCTGTATTGTTACTATTAATGCTGCAGTTTTTGCTTTTCTTTGCTTTATGTATTGCAGCAAAATGACAGAACCTACAACCTTAGTTCTATTACGTGTCTGATTAGGAGGACAACACTAATGGCTTAGCCTGGGTTAACTGTAATTGGTTGCAGATGGCATCTCTACATTTAAAACTGTAGATGTAATGATCCAGGTGTCCTCAAATATGTAGTATCTGTGTGCGAGAATGTAAAGGAGCAGTATAGCCAAGCTATTTTGGCTATACTTCTCCTGTGGTACAGTTTGTTCTGTGACTCCAGTGAGCCCTGGAGGGGCAGAGCAGAGAGCCGGATACAGACAGTCCTGGTTTTCTGCTCAGAGCAGAGGAGAAAACTTGAGTGATCAGCAGTGTTTGATCACTCAGTTCTCACTGCAGAGACAGCATGGGGCAGATGCAGCATTGGATCAATACTGCATCCACTTAGGGGAGTATAACTATAAATAAATAAAGTCCATATATCTCTTTTCATTTGCATTTGTATATACTAGACAACACGATTTACTCCATAAAGGGCAGAAGATCTGCTCCCAAACTTCACTCTATTTCTGACAGCCACTTGGGCATAGTCTGTGAACTCTCGAGTAGGGTAAAGTTGAACGACACACATGGTGCAAAATACACACAGCATGTGGGAACTAACTGATGAGTTAATGGTCCAAAATTCTGTGCTACCTGTTCTACATTGCAGGCACCCTGCTTTTGACAGTACAGTCATAGAACTTTCCTGCAGCAACATGGATTAGACAAGAACACTGGTCATAACACTACTCCAGCCTTCTGATTGGTCAGAGAAGCGACAGCAGCACACTGATAAGGTCATCCCTTTGCTCACTGAACTCCCTTCTCTTCTCAGCAAGTTCCATATGCGAGTTAACGGAACTGTTAGCAAGCAGGCTAAAAAAAGTATGTGTTCTCAATTTAATCACAGGAAAAACTTTGTTTTTGCTTGAAGAATAAAAGTGAAGAAAAAACTATAAACCAATGTTTTCATGTGGACTTCTACTGTGTTCTCAAAGCATGCCGAGAAGGTATGTTTTGAGCTCCATATCAACATTGCTGCCTGTGTGCTGTTTGAGGCATCTGTATATGAATGTGCAAGTATACATATAGTTATCTTTATTTGTTTTTCTTTGAAACTTTTATTTTTTTCTAAGAAATGTGATGCATGTTGACACGTACCTATGTCTAGTATTATTTTGTCCTGTGTGATACACAGATTTAGTAGCAAGGTCACTATTATCCGTTTCACTCATCTGTAATTAAGATCTATTGACAAGCGTGACCTCTTCCTTTCCTGCAAGCTCTCTGCGCAAGCTCAAATCATTATTGTGCTTTTAAAGCTGAACTTGAAGGCAAAAAATGCAAAACTTAATTTTAAGGCTTCCTGTACAATAGAAAGCTAAAAACTGCTTTAGAAACACTGGATAAAAAATTCAAATGTTTTTGCCGGCTTTTAGCAGTGTTTAGCCTAGTGTGTAAGCTATGTTTAGTAGTTTCAGCATTAAGGAGTGGGGCCCCCAGCGTCCTTAACAACCAGTGAACAGCTGGTTGTTAAGGAGCGGGCCGGGAAGCAGGCTGCCGCATCCTTAATGGTTAAGTTCACCTTTTGGGAACATGTTACATCTTCCACCCATTTTTAGTGTCAGAAGAATGGGCAGAAGTTCCCCATACCAGCTGTTGCTGAATTTAAAAAAAAAAAAAAACATTGCCTGCAATAAAAAAAAAGTGAAAAAAGCGGTGTTGGGGCTTTCAGAACCAATAAGCCCCCCGGCCGCAGACCCCCTACAACCACCATCCAGGGTTGTGGGGAAGAGGGTCTTTTCCCCATTGACATGGGGACAAGGTGCTTTGGGGGGGAGCTTTGAGGGCATGTGATCTGGTATGATTTGGGGGGGGCGCTCCCTTATCACCCCCCCCTTCCTGGCCTGCCAGGCTGCATGCTCGGATACGGGTCTGTTAAGGATTTTGGGGGGGACCCCACACCCTTTTTTTTTTTCTTTCATAATTTGGCGTGGAGTTCCCCTTAAACCCCCCCCCCCTTTTTTTTCTTCACTTTTTTTTCTTTTTTTATTGCTGACAGTGTTGTTTGTTTGTGTGTGTGTGTGTGTGTGTGTGTGTGTGTGTGTGTGTGTTTTTATTTTACATTCAGTGGTCAGTGAATGGTCTTACTTAACACTGGGAATTTGCCTATAGGAGGGGAGAGCACTGAGATGACCTCACTCATGTACAGCTATTCCTTTATTATCAAATCGGCAGGCTAGGATATGGGAGGTGACCATGGAGGTAGAACATGCAGCAGCTTCTAACTGTAACAGGAAGGTAGGACACGAGGAGCTTCAACTAGACATCCTGAAATTAGCTTTTGTAGGAAATCCACTATTTTGTACAAATACTATGAAACACGGCTCTGGCAAATTCATCTATCGTTTTGTGTGTAAGGTTTGTGTATACCTAAATTGATAATAGTTTTGTTGGGCAAAACCAGGGGTCTCCAAACTTTCTAAACAAGGGCCAGTTTACTGCCCTTCAATCTTTAGGGGGGCCGGACTGTGGCCAGCAGGAGTAGAAAAAGTCTGGGTGTCAGTGGCAGTAAAAAATGCCCCATGATTGGTGGCAGTGGGAGGAATAGTGTCACACTATTAGTATCAGTGGGAGGAATAGTGCCCCATCATTGGTGTCAGTGGGAGGAATAGTGCCCCATCATTGGTGTCAGTAGGAGGAATAGTGCCCCATCATTGGTGTCAGTGGGAGGAATAGGGCCTCATTGTTGGTGTCAGAGGGAGGAACTATGCCTCACTGTTACTGACAGGGAATAGTGCCCCAAGGGCCGAATGAATATCCAGCCCTCGGGCCGCATTTTGGAGACCAGAAACAGAAGCAAGTTGGTCTTCAGGTGTAGACATCCAATAAATATATTCAGTCATTTTTACTGTATGTAAAAATAACATTTATATTTCATGACCTTGACCAGAAACAACACAGATAGGAGATTGTCATTAGACTTCCATCTCAGTAGCTGAAATGTCCATAGCTGCCTACAATTGCTATTAAAGAACCTTGCAATTAGAACAACAACCCTTTAGATAAAAGGATACCTTTGTTGGGCACATATTTACAAATGGAAGCAGAGTGCACATGGTAGGAGTAAGGAAATTAACTGCAATAGGTACTCGCTAGGAATTGCTGAAACCTCTGAAGCAAAATCCATGTACAAAAGACATCGCTGGTGAAACTCCTTTTATCAGCAGAGATCAGTCTTCCATATGTAATATAGCTCAGCCAGCAGTGGCTGGTAACTTTTTGAGGAACTATAGCCCAGTAAGCATTCATATGAAGAGGCTTGGTTCCAGCGCTCCCACTCATCTCTCACTACATCAATGTTGATCAGTGAGGCTATGCATTATATTGAAGGACCAATCGTGGAGGATGGGAGGAGGCATGCCCTGGGTTTGGGGATCCCAGGGTACTGTAGATTTTATCTAATGGGACACGTAGGCATCACTCCTGCTAGCATATAAGCAACCTAAAAGGTAGTCTGTGATGATAGCAATATAAAAGCTTTCACTGCTGACCTATTTTAAAGGTGCATGTCCTGGGGTTGTCACTGGTTTCCTGGCCTACAAAAACTGTAGCTGCTGACTTTTAAAATACAGCCACTTACCTGTCCCTCAGTCCAGCGGTGTCTTCACCACCGCTGGTTTCACCGACCGTCTTCTCTCCCTGATGCCGGCATCTTCAGTGTGGGCACCCAGCTGTGTCAGCTTGCGGCTTCACAGCTGGGTGCCCACTGCGCATTCGCGAGAACCGCTGCGCTTTGTGAATGGCCCCGTAGTCTTCTGGGACCTGTCACGTGTCCCAGAAGACTACGGGGAGGGAGGAGGACAACTTCCACTTCTGATCGCCCTAGGCAATTGCAGCGAAAGTGGGAGCAGATACCTGCCAAATTCGGATAACCGCTCCCCCCTGCTCCCCAAAGGTGCCAATCCTTAATGGGGAGTCGAGGACAAAGGCTTAAAGCAGAACTTCCCCTTTTGGGTGGAGCTCCACTTTTAAGTGGTTGCATATGTATTATATTGCAGGAAACTAGGATCATGATGATAGCTCCACAGCCTATACCTTTTCTAAACAAGTCGGCAGCGGCAGCTCCCATCATGGTTGGTATCATAGGTTGACCTTTGAGTATAAGCACATGCTCACGTCTGTGTTGGATGCTGAAGAGTAGCTGGCATAGTTAATCTGGTTGAAAAAAAAAGACACAATTCTATCCAATCAACCAACAGAGAAAACATACTATATTGTTTAAACTGAAGTGCAGCCAATCAGCTTTTAAATGTTTATTTTCTAAGCTGTGTTGAAAAAATGAAAGCCTTAAGCTGATTGGTGGCTGTCTGGACACAGACACCGACTACCTGTTGCATAGGGCCCATACTCACTGGACTTAAAAAAAAAACGCCACTTCGCTTGACAGATAAAAATGCTTATATAGAGTGTTTCTGTACAGGTGTTTTAGCGTTTTCTTCTTTTTTGCCAGAAAACTCTTAAAAATGCAAACCAGAAGGATTTTTTTTTTTTTTTGCCTCTAAACACTGAGCATAAAATTAACTCTAAACGTCCTTATGTGGATGGACACATAGGATAACATTGAGCTGCTTCTATAGGCAAAGCACAAAACTCCTGTAGAAGTGGAGATTTTTAAGCCCAGGGTGCATGGACGCTAAATTTAAT
Source organism: Staurois parvus (assembly GCF_062004578.1). Taxonomy (NCBI): domain Eukaryota; kingdom Metazoa; phylum Chordata; class Amphibia; order Anura; family Ranidae; genus Staurois; species Staurois parvus. The sequence goes on from NW_028317813.1 coordinate 18,917,767, forward strand.
GAGATGGATAAAACATGGCTTCAGCTCCTGTTTGCCTTTTTGGGTCTTAATCTCAGAGGCCTCTATGAGCAGCATTTATTTAGGCACCTTCTACCCCAAAAGACCCGCTCTCCACAGATAGGATAGGCAGGCTCAGCCTGAAAGCTGCATGTAGGGCTCACACCACAAAACAAAACCCCACCTGCCCTGCTGTCCCCCAAATGTGAGATCTGAGCCTTTAGACTCAAAGCAAACATTTAATCGTTGGTGGGTTTCCAACTGGAATCAAAATTCCCTAGCAATCCCACTTACAGCCGCAGTGTGAATGAGTCCAATCTGAACCTATAGGAATGTTCTGTAACAGATGGACTTATTATGCAGCATTCAGAAGTCAGTCCATTCTGCTTAGATAACGGGCAAGGAGCCAGAAAACCTACTTCTCGGTTGATAGGGTTTTATATATTCACAAGTATAAATATTTTATATAAATGTACATACTATACCTAAAAAAAAGAATATATTGCAGTTTATCAGTCCTTATTTTTGGTGGCTGCGTTAGTTTTCAGGCTAAGAATGTTTTTGGCAAATACAGAAAATATTAGCTGATCTGTCCACAAATGCAGTGCCCTTGTCACTTCCTGTTTTTTTAGTTTTTGGACGGAGTGGAAATGGATTATATTAGAACACCAAATATATTTTCATGGCTGTCTGTGCCCCTGTTAGAGAGATTCACCCTCTCTATTTGTCCTGTTTACTGTTATCACCCAAAGTAAAAGAAAATCCCAAATTTTGTGTTGCCCCCAGAAAAGTAATAGAGTGGAAATCTTCCAATGGAGGCACTAGTTCTGGTGACCTGGGGGGCCCAAGGGATTCCTTTAATTTGGAGGGATTTCCTCTCACTTCCTGGTTTTGGGACAGGATGTGAAGGTAAATCTCCCCAGTGGGACACAGATGGCCAAAAAATCTGACAGGAGCTATAACAATCCCTTACTTTATTCCAGGGATGTTGATGTTGTATTGCCCGACACCTGGGACATGTAGTTCTGGGTGCCAGGCAGGTAGTTTTTTTTTTTTTTTTTACCTTTTAGCCTTGCTAAAAGCAGCAGGGCTCATCTGTGAGGTGGAAGCATTTGGGCGGCAGTGCTGCCGCTGATTGCTTCCACACAGTGCCAGCCTCTCCCCGCCTGTGTGAACCTCCTCCCGGCCACTATCTCCTGGGCTCAGTTTGCCCATCTGAGGGCCCGAGACCGGCTCAGTGCCATCATCCAGAGGGGAGGGAGGAGAGCAGACAGGTCCACTCCCCTCCCCTTCATGTCCTGACCTGGAAGTGACGTTATGATGTCCCTTCCGGGTCCCCGTTGACAGATTCTTGGCCATGGAGGCTGGAAAAGAATGTAATGTAGTGCGATGTGCACTGCATTATATTCAGTGGAGCACAGGAGAGACATCTAGACCTGGGATATCTCAATAAAGAGAACCTGTCGCCAAAAATAATCACATGGAGGACTTTGTCCCCTATGTGATTGAAAAAAAAACCCAGCTAAGTAAAAAAAAAAAAGTTTTTTTAATTGTAAAAAATTAAGGTTACATGCAAGCACATAACATCACCCCCCCAAAAAAAAAATTGAGGCTCCCCACCCCCACATATATGTACATACAAACGTAAAAGCACACGGTGGGGCGCCTACGCATGAAACAGTCAATTGCGATACACATGTCGCATATTGCCGCGCACGCTGGAATGAGAGCAATAATTTTAGCACTAGACCACCTCTGTAACACTATACTGATGACCTATTAGGGGCTTTAAAACCTGTAGAAAATATAGGGTACTGAAGTTCATTGCCATTTCACGAGCGCACGCAAATTTAAGGTTTGACATGTTGAATATCCATTTACTCGCTGCAACCTCATCTTTTATATTTTACAAAAAAAAATTGCAGAATTTTTTTTATTTTTTTGTGCCCTAAAATTAACTTGTATTTACTGAAATTTTGCGGTAGTATCATGCCACATACAAAATTGGAACTACCACTGTTTTATTCTCTAGGGTCTCTTCTTTCAGAAAATATATAATGTTTGGGGATTTTGTGTAATCTTCAAGCCTAAAATAATTTTTTTAAACTTTTGCAAAAAATTAAAAAATGGCTCTGGCAGAGAAATGGATAAAGGATAAACCCTGATCCTCCCTTAACTGACAATCGGTGCTCATTACACTACAAACCACGCAATGTTAAAATTATTACATGTTTATGTCGCCATAAAACCCCTTTTTGTTTTTTAAACATTCCTTAATTCACTTCTGATTTTTAAATACAGTTTTGGTTAAAAAAAAAATTTTTCTTTCTATCTGGACAAGTAGATTGTCCCGAGGGACAAGTAGTTTGGGACACTGATTTAGTCCTTGGACAAGTAGTTTTTAAAAAAAAATTTCCACACCTCTGTTTATACACAATGAATACTTTAACGTTTATTTACAATACACACAGTAATCAAATTTGTAACAGATCTGATAACTTGTCTTGCATAAAAAAGGATGTTTATACTTGCTTCTGTCTAAACAGAACTGTCGTACAGTAGTTGTTTAATAATGCCAATGTGCAGACAATTACAGGTCACTATTTTTATAAAAATTTGGGTTATTAAAACAAGTCTATGTGGAATGCAGTATATTGGATCAAGTGTGACCTTGTATGTATGAAGCAAAGACACTTCAGCTATTGGGATCTCCTACTATTAGCCTGTTAATAAAATACCGTAGGAAGGGCAAAAAAAATTTCTCTGTTATTGATCCTTTTTTTTTTTTTTTTCTTTTGGATAGTATGGGGAAGGGTCCTCCACTGCATGAACATGAATACTTGTATGCTAATGTGTCCAATCTAATTCACATAACTTTCATTTTCATGATTGCTACCTATCTTGTGGGAGGAGGGCAAGAGTGACCCAGAGAAGCTTTTCGATTTTTCTTATCAGTATTCTCTAAGCCGTGGATGGTCAATGGATGTCTGGCTTCAACCCCAGACATGAGATCCTTGCATGATCTGCCGACTGTCTTCTCTTGTCTATAGGCACATTTTAGATTACAGACATATTTGTTTAAATAACTTATTTTTTTTTTTTTTTCTTTCGTTTTCTTCACTAGTATGAAGCTGCTGTGTTGAAATATGTATTTAAATATGCAATTATATATGTTATTGCAGGATTTTTTTTTTTTCTTTAGGTGTGCTCAGATAAGACCTTTATTTGTTTGCTACAAGCCACAAACCATTCCATCATATAACTTTAGAAAAAGAAACAAATTTCTGTAAATGTAAAGAAAATACTTTTTCTAGGGTACCCTAGTCAGACCCAATTGGAAGAATTCTTGCGTGTCCTCTCCAGTTCCTATGCATATATTTAATGCGATAGGATCTTCCCTGTTCATTTGAATAGGGATGTAGTTGGATGGTTTGAAAACAGAAAATACTTCAGGGTGTCTTGACCTGGTATAAAAGGAGGTAAAAATGTCAGTTGGTTATAGTGAATGGTTTTGACTGCCCTTGTACTTTTTCATTGGATACGATCTTGACAGTGATACTAAAGTCTTGTTTGTTTTGTTTTTTCTAAATAACAAACATGTCTATACTTACCTGCTCTGTGCAGTGGTTTTGCAAAGAGCAGCCTGGACACTCCTCTTCTCTGGTTTCTTGCCGACACTCCTGTTCCCTCCCTCCTGTCAGGTGCAAACAGCTTGCTATGGGAGCACCTGAGCAGGCACGGTCCTGTAATGTGGCTCTGCGTGTCCATTCACATACAGAGCCGTGGCTCAGCCCCACCCCCTGCCCCTCCTGATTGGCTCACCGGCTGTGGCTCCCACTGCTGCCTTAGCCAATCAGGAGTGAGAGTCCCCAGAGAACCAAGGCTCTCCTGAACATCACTGGAACAAGCAGGGTCTCAGGTAAGCGCTAAGGGGATGCTACACACAGAAGGTTTTTTTTACCTTCATGCATAGAATGTATGAAGGTAAAAAAATGTTGAGACTTTAGAAACCCTTTAATTTCACAAAGTTTTTGTATGCTGGGTTTAGTTCTAGATAGACCTGAGGATGTTGCATGACCTCCAATTTCGTGACAAAGTCCACTTCTTCAAGTAACCTCTTCCTAAAATGTTGGAGGAAAGTGCAACAAAACAGGGGGGAGAGGAGGGGAGTGTAGTGTTTATGTACCTTTTGACAGCTTCTTCCCACTGTTCTTCTTTCGGACAGATCTCAGGGAAAGTAGAGTAGCCCAAATCTGAGAGGATGATCCTGCATTGTATTTCAGCGTATTCTCATGGAATTTGGGATACTCAACATTCCCAGGGATCTTGTTAGTGGGAGGATGACACTACCCCCCCACACTATGGAAGCTAGGGGGATGACTATCTAATTATTCCACACCCACCCCAATGGTTACTTTTATACACTGTTGTTCAAAGAATCCAATGATGTGTTATTTCAGTAAATTAAGAAAGAAGAAGAAAAAATTACAAAATAGGCAATTGTGCTGCAATGTGTTGTCACAACACGTCACAGTGTGCATAACGTGTTCCCCCTGGTGTGATCAGGCCCTTAGTTGTGTGGAAAAACTTGAAGGAGATTTGTAAATGTTATTCAGTAGACTGGATGATTTCTTTTTTTTTTTTTTTCTTGTCTGCCGTAGTTATGTAACCTAAACATATTGAATATATTATGTATCATGGGAGGAAGTTGCCTCTGCCTTGGAAAATTCCATCAGCCATTCTTCCAGATGCTGACTCTGCTTTTCCCGGACTCCCCCTTAAAAGGGTAGTCTGGTCTGCTGGCTAACTCTTCTACTATATAATGTAACCTTTGCAAAGTATCAGTGCTAAGCTTGCTTCTCTTTGTGACCTCCTTGCTTTTCAGAAAGTTTCAGTAGAGTAAGGCAGTACAAGACAACGTGAGCGATAAGGCCTTTGAAATAGCAATAACTGCTGTTTGCTGATTGGCTGGGTGCAGGCAAGTTTGAATATATTGCCATGTGAACACAAGGTCATGTTAAGATCAGTTTGATAATCCAGAACTTCCTCACCTCTTACATATTAATAGCTGAGGTTTTATTTTGAACATCATCAGCTGCCTGTTTTTGTAAAATATTCAAATGGTGAAACAAGAAATGTGCAAGTGATTGAAAAGGTGTTCATAGGGAAAGACTCCTGCAAGCAGTAAAGCATGGGTAAATTAATTAACAGGAATTCTGGAGCGAGTCCTCCCAGTCTATGAGCCAGCAGGCAGGTTTACAGAGCTGAAATGTGTCCAGCTCTGCAGTAGTGTCAATCAGTGAACTGCTGTTTCTTTCCAGAAAATGTAACTATGGTAGGGTCAGAAGCACTGATCTGTATATATTTTTAATTTAAGCCATTGCAAGCAGGTTTAGCAGGCATCGTCTGGCCAGGGCGCCTGCCCCTTTTACTATAGGTCTGTTCTGAGGAGTCTCCCTTTTTAGGCCTCATCATGCACACAGGGCGATTTTGCAGCTACTTTTAGAGTCATCAGGCATTTTTTACAGCTTCCAAACGCCCCTGCATGGTATCCTATGTGTCCATGCACACATAGACTTTTAGAAGCTTTTAGTGGAAGGGGCTTTTAGGAGCTGTAAAAAACCCACTGCCAATGTGCCCAGGAGCAGCAGTGTTTTGGCAGAAAAAATGCTTGACATGTGTAAACATGTATTAACACTTAAGCGTTAATTAATTTCAATGGCCAGAGTAAATTACTAATCTGGCCAATGAAATAAATTAACGCCAAGCTCTTGACACCTGTAAACGTACCTTGTACACTTTTGCAAGTGTCAGGCATTTTGTCTGCGAAAGCGCTGCTGCGTTTTTAAAATGTTCTGTGTACATGGGGCCTTTTGCTGTGGATGCACCATGCTGGGTCAAGGGGCACTCTTCATATTTAGAGGTCTTTAGATGTATTCAGCAACTATACAGAAATAGAGAAAATGCCAGGAGCTGGGCCCTCTGTTTCCTCTTGTACAAAATTGTATTGTAACTATCTACCTTCATTTTGTAAAGCACTGCAGAAACTGTTGGCGCTATATACATCCTGTATTATAATAATAATAATCAACTCCGTAGTATGACTATCATCAGTTCGCCAGCCGGGTCTCTGAAAAATAACTGATACTTTTGGTAATAGACAACATGTGACGTTTCCTCTCCCTCACTAAGCAGTGCTTGTCACCTGAGTTGCCATTGTGCAGATATCTGCAGAACTGTCACATGGGGTCTGTGGTATGAATCTTTATCCCTATATTCAACACAGAGCTTACACAGGATTTTGTACTTGGGGCTCTGGTAGGAGAGCATAAGCTTGGTAATTTAGTAGTATTTTTTTTTTAAAGAACTGTTTTTTTTTTTAAATGCACAATGTTTGTTTTGTACCTGTATGGTGCTTGGAAGAGTAGAGTTAATTAAGTATTCTATTGATAGAATAAAAGAGAGTTTAGCATAGCAATGCATCATGATCTGAAGACTTCTGCAATGTTAGAAATAGTGATCCTGTCACATAGAAAAATTCATCTGGACACAAAACAGACTTAGAATTACCCTTCAGCTTCTACAAGAAATCTACAGTGAATAGAGTAATGGAGGAACTGTATATACCACATGTGCCAACATCAAAGTACAATCCCAGGAGTGATTCAGCCCCAACCAAATGGTACATTCCACTTGCTTCTTATCGTTACATATCTTCAAACAGGAAACAACAAACTTAATTTAGGAAACCACAAAACACAAACCAGGTGCTGACATGGATTCCATTAGATGAAGAAAAAAAACAGAATGATGTTCATTGTAAACAACCAAATTTTTACTGATAAGAGTGGTAGAGCAGCACTAAGTTCAGTCTGAAAGAGTAACAGTGTCCCAAGGTTTGGCTCTTGGAAATAATGGCCACTTGCTATGATCAATATTTTATGAACTGATTCATTTGTTTCCCCAAGAAACAAAATCCTTGCTGAAGTTCACAAAGCTATTGTCCAATGGTTTGCTGATTGGGAAAAATACTTGCTATTCCCTTTCTTTAACCAATTCCAACCTCTCCACATTCATTTTTAATTTTCTTTTTACATACTTTTTTCCCAGAAGTATTCTAAACCAGTCATGTGACATGCAGGGTCCTCTTTGCCTCTTCTCTGGAGCTGGGTGAGTGCACTTGGAATGAAAGGCACTATGGTAATACCCCCTCCAAAAGGGGCGGGCTCGTGACCCCCTACATTTACAGAAAGTGCGTGGAATGATCCTGGGCGTCCTTCAGTTTGAAAAAGGACCCAAGCACTGGGTAAATTAAATGAGTCTGCAGGAAACCATACTGGTAAAAATATAGCCAGAGCTGCATTATTATTCTTTATTTATTACAGGTACTTATATAGTGCTGTCAATTTTACACATCGCTTTACATTTATACACTAACCGGCCACTTTATTAAGTACATCTGTTCAATTGCTTGGCAACACAAATTGCTAATCAGCCAATCACATGGCAGCAACTCAATGCATTTAGGCATGTAGACGTGGTGAAGATGACTTGCTGAATTTCAAACCGACCATCAGAATCTGGAAGGAAGGGGATTTTGAATGTGGCATGGTTGTTGGTGCTAGACAGGCTGTTCTCAGTGTTTCAGAAACTGCTGATCTACTGGGATTTTCACACACAACCATTTCTAGGGTTTTAAAGAGTGTGGTCCAAAAAAGAGACGAAAATGCCTTGTCAGAGGAGAATGGGCAGACTGGTTGCTGCGATATTCAGATGGTAGGGTCAGAATTTGTCATAAACAATATGAAAGCATGGATCCATCCTGCCTTGTATCAACGGTTCATCCTGGTGGTGGTTGTGTGATGGTGTTAGGGATATTTTCTTGGCACTAGCAAGGTGTACCTACTAAAGTGGCTGGTGAGTGTGTATATAATATAGTACATTCACATCAGTCCCTACATACTAGGGCCAATTAACCTACCAGCATGGAGTGTGCATTTTCTCCCTATGCTTGCGTGGGTTTCCTCTGAAACTTCAGGCAGGTAGTGCAGTGGTTGGGATTCAAACCAATTACTCTAGTGCTGCTAGGCAGAAGAACCATTTAGCCACTGTGTGGCATCTTTTTTTTATTTCATATTTCCTAGACAATTTTTTTTGTTGTGCGTGTGTATGTGTTTTTTTTTTTTTAACTGTGTCTTTATTGTAGTAAAATGGAAAAGAGAAATTAGACCTACATTTCCATAGTATAAAAGAAAAAACAGAAACAAAATGGGAAAAAGGTAAAACATACACATGGATGGAGACTATTGTGCTTTGTTTTTAGACAGCATACTAAAACTGTATATAACAGAGAGGTCACCTCTGTTTTGGCCCTGTAAGGACATTCGCTAGGTTGCAATAAGTAGAGCGAGATGTTATGGCCTGTTGTGACACATAAGAATAGAAAAAACATATCACGCTGATACATTTTGTAATAATACCTAGCATATAACATACAGAGAGGCACCATGTAGTCCAGATGATTGTCTTATTATTGTTGTTATTATTATTTGTGGTTTCACACTGTTCCATGTATATGCAGCATGCATGGTAACACACGTATAAGGTGGGAATGAGCCCGTATACCGGTAGTTCCCCTTTCCCTCTCATACCAAACTGCAATGTGAAGCAGCCACATAAGAAATAATAGGATTTCCACCTGAAATGCTTTTTTGTAAAGCAAAATGTATGAGTTTGCTGCATCAAAACAGATAAATGTGTATAGGCCTCAATAGTTGAATAGGCCTTTAAATAATTTAGCAATGTTCTTTTTAGTAACTGTAGGTTGTGGCATCATTTTACAGACCTATGTATGGTGTTTGTAGGTGCTGCTGAATTTGTTCTTGCTAGCTAATTTTAAAAAATGAATTCAAACATAATTAAACCTCTTGTGTAATACAAATGATGAAAAAACTTCAGACTGCTAGTGGCTATATAAGAAATACTGTGGCTATTCTATAGTCAGGAAGATTTAGCTTTAATCTTATTTTTCTCTTATTACTTCTAGATTCTGCCACCTTTTTACAGTGCTTCCGTGAGCTCTTCTCAACAACTAATTGAAATCCAACTGCCATTTTAGAATATAAGAAAATAATAAACAACACTTCTAAGTTTCATTTCTTGTTCTAGCAACTGATGTCTTAACCATTGCTCAGCCTCCTCTAACATTTTACATAGCTAGTTTTGATTTTTGGTATTATTTTTACAGAAGCTGTATGCATTTTCAGGCGTATGTTTTGCTGAAGAGACAGAACTAGTGTGCCTGCCTTAGAATTGCAGCAAATGCAATCTTCCTATAGCAGCAGGTGAATGGAGTGTATGTATAGGGCTTTTTGTAAGATGCTCCCATATGACCATGGCTTTGGCACCAGCAGCTGCTTCTTTATACATATACCCCTTATATTAGTAACCAGATTTAGGTTGGACTTTGCTTTTATCGAATCATAAAGGATTACTTGCTAAATCCTGTTATGTGTTAACAAAGCCTGATGGTATTATACGCTACCAACTGAGGGGTTGGTTGTTTGCCCATGTTCAAGTGGGAGTCAAATAGCTGTGCAATAGACACACTTATGGACACCTGTCAGTGCACTGTAATGTTGAAATCTGTGGCAGAAACGTCTTATGATTCATTGCACAGATTAGTTAATGATCATGTTTGTGGGTTGCCTTGGTTTTCAAAGATGGCTATTATTTTTAGAAAGGAAAAACAAACATCCAAAACACATACTTTTATATCTTTCTGTTGATTTTTGTTTTTACTTATCATAAAGGCTATAATTTATTTATAGCATTGATTTCCATTTTAATTCCAATCCTCCATATATTCATAATATAAGATCAATTAAATAAATATTATTAAACTAATAGGGCTCATGCACATGGATCTGATTATTTTACCCCCCCCCCCCCTTTTCATCTGCCCTTTGTAAAATTTGAAATTTTTTTTTTTTTTGGTCATCATGAATGTGCTTGTGTCCTTTTCTGGAAGGCAATGACATATCTTTCTGGTATTAGAAGGCTACACTGGAAAGCTTTGCAAAGCAGTTGCTCTTGGATATAGACTGTGTGTTGGGCACAGTGCCCAGAGTCTTCCAGCTCAGAGGAAATACGAGGGATTACCCATCTTAGGGGGATGGCCTTTGTTTGAACTATTTAGCAGTGTTTTTATTGTTTTGACAAGGAAATACTCAATGCAATAACTTCCTCAGGCAGTGTGGCTCTAAAAGGCTTGTACGTCTGCCACAGGATGTGAATTTTGCGAATGTCTTCCCATCACTGACAAAAAAAAGAAAAAAAAAATGGCACCAATTCAGCTTATGTAATAAATCAAAGCGCATCCTTTGGAAGAGCACTGATTAAATAATTTATTGCCAGCATTGTCTGTACTTTTTATATAGCTTTTTAAAATCTTCCTTAGTTGTATAACTAAGACCGCTGGCTCTTCAGCTATTGAGAATCTGGCGGACAGAAAATACTGGGGCTTGTAATTTTTCTGGCGCTATTCTTTTCCTATTGGCGCTCTCTGGCACATTTGCACATCCCAGTATTATACCTTGCCAGATATAAACATGTCTTGTACACCTTGGGTTAGAGATCCTCAGCAATCTGGGCTTTTATAAATGCTTTCCTCCTGGCAGGAGGAAAGCAGCTACAAAAAACATGTTTTTATAAACGCATTTAGGTGCATCAAGTGCTTAGGCGATTTTTATTTAATTGGCCAGAATATTAATTTGATCTGGTCCTTGAAATGAAGAATAGTAGAGGAGTGAACGTAGCCACCTTAGGAAGGGAAGTGTATTGTTTGCTTGATTACCAGATTAAAAGAAAGGGGAAATGTGATGAAAAGAAATATAATGCAGCTACTAAATCTAAGGACTGTAAGCTGCAATATATGGGTTCATGTACACAGGCTTTAAAAAATCATGGCTTTTACGGACTGTTTTTTTTATGCCTGTAAACACACCTCTCTATGCACACATAAGCATTTACAGGTGTATTAGAAAAGGAGCTTTTACAGGCTGGAAAAAAAAAATCACCAGCGCATTCATAAGAGAGAGCTATTGAGCAGAAAAAACTATTGTTCATTGAAGCATTTCAAAAGCCAGATTAAATTAAAATGCTGGCTAATAAGTGGAGCTTTACCCAAAAGGATACATTCCACTTTCCATCCTTTTCCCCCTCTGCCATATTTGGCATATCATTTTGGGGGGGGGGGGGGGGGCAGGAGCGGGTACCTAGCTTTGACAGATACCCATTCCTATGGAGTTCTTCTCCCCCCCCCTCAAAACTGACCACAGTTGGGATGCCATCGAGAAACCAAAGGCTTGCAAAGAACTAGCCCAGGGTGAGGACAGCGCTAACCCCTGAACAGGTAAGTGTCCATTTTATTGAAAGTCAGCAGCTACAAATTTGGATTTGTAGATGCTGACTTTTATTTTTTCGGAGTGAAGAACCACTTTAACATTCATAAATGTGTGTGCAATAGGTGGCTTTTACATCTCTTCTAAGTAACTGCTCTCCTACCAGGAGAAAGGGTAAGCATATTCAGCTTTCTTTTTCACAAGATAGTTGGTATAGGAGTTAGAAGGGGGATGGGAGCAGTTTTAAGTTTAGTTCTAAACTTGAATTTCACATTAAAGCGGTTGTAAAGGCTCAAGGTTTTTTACCCTAATGCATTCTCTGCAAATCCATCTGTATGCAGCAGTGCCCCCAGCCCCCTCAATACATACCCGAGTCCCATCTTGCTCCAGCAATGTGCATGACAGCCTTGGCTGTCCTAGGTCTCTGCCTTTTCATTGACTGAGACCGCAAGCGGGAGCCATTGGCTTCCACTCCTGTCAATCACAACCAGTCATCCAATGAGGAGAGAGAGGGGCAGGGCCAAGCTGCTTTTCCATGTGTGAATAGACACACGGAGCAGCGGCTTGGGAACACACCTGCTTGGGTGCCCCCATAGCAAGCTGCTTGCTATGGGGGCACCCTACAGAAAGGAGGAGCCAGCAGCGTCGGCAGAGGACCCGAGCAGAGTAGGATCCAGGCTGCTCTGTGCAAAACCACTGCACACAGTAGGTAATTATAACATGTTTGTTATTTTACAAAAAAATAAAAAATTAAACTCTTAGTATTGGTTTAAGTAAAAGAGGACATTGTTGCATATTACCTAAGCTGCATAAAATCTTGAGACTCCATTGAGCAATCCCTGCTCGCCACCAAACTTGTCTTATTCTTCATGGAGGCCAGAGAGAGATCACAAAAGTAACATAAAACCCATGTTTTGGTGCCTCTCCTATTACCTTGGTGTGTGTGTTTATGACCCCTTGGTATTTCTTTAAACACATTTTAAGGAATAAAGCACAGTGCCACAAAACATTTTTAAAACGTATCTTTTTTTAGTTTTAAAGTCCGATAGGTACACATTTAAAAAAAAAAAAAGCCTGGGTATTCCTTAGAGCAGTGGTTCTCAACCTTTCTAATGCCGCGACCCCTTAATACAGTTCCTCATGTTGTGGTGACCCCCAACCATAAAATTATTTTCGTTGCTACTTCATAACTGTAATTTTGCAGTGGGAGGAATAGTGCCACGTCATTGCTGTCAGCGGGAGGAATAATTTCCCATCACTGATGTCAATGGGAGGAATAGTGCCCCATCATTGGTGTCAGTGGTAGGAATAGTGCCCCATCATTGGTGTCAGTGGGAGGAATAGTGCCCCATCATTGGTGTCAGTGGGGGGAATAGTGCCCCATCATTGGTGTCAGTGGGAGGAATAGTGCCCCATCATTGGTGTCAGTGGGGGGAATAGTGCCCCATATTTGGTGTCAGTGGGGGGAATAGTGCCCCATCATTGGTGTCAGTGGGAGGAATAGTGCCCCATCACTGCTGTCAGTGGGAGGAATAGTGCCCCATCACTGGTGTCAGTGGGAGGAAAAGTGTGCCATCACTGGTATCAGTGGAAGGAATAGTGCCCCAACACTGGTGTCAGTGGGAGGAATAGTGCCCCATTATTGGTATCAGTGGGAGGAATAGTGCCCCATCATTGGTGTCAGTGGGAGGAATAGTGCCCCATCATTGGTGTCAGTGGGAGGAATAGTGCCCCATCATTGGTGTCAGTGGGAGGAATAGTGCCCCATCGTTGGTGTCAGTGGGGGGAGGAATAGTGCCCCATCGTTGGTGTCAGTGGGGGGAATAGTGCCACATCATTGGTGTCAGTGGGGGGAATAGTGCCCCATCATTGGTGTCAGTGGGGGGAATAGTGCCCCATCATTGGTGTCAGTAGGGGGAATAGTGCCCCATCATTGGTGTCAGTGGGAGGAATAGTGCCCCATCACTGGTGTCAGTGGGAGGAATAGTGTCCCATCACTGGTATCAGTGGGAGGAATAGTGCCCCAACACTGGTGTCAGTGGGAGGAATAGTGCCCCATCATTGGTATCAGTGGGAGGAATAGTGCCCCATCGTTGGTATCAGTGGGAAGTATAGTGCCCCATCGTTGGTGTCAGTGGGAGGAATAGTGCCCCATCGTTGGTGTCAGTGGGAGGAATAGTGCCCCATCGTTGGTGTCAGTGGGAGGAATAGTGCCCCATCGTTGGTATCAGTGGGAGGAATAGTGCCCCATCGTTGGTGTCAGTGGGAGGAATAGTGCCCCATCGTTGGTGTCAGTGGGAGGAATAGTGCCCCATCGTTGGTGTCAGTGGGAGGAATAGTGCCCCCATCATTGGTGTCAGTGGGAGAAATAGTGCCCCATCATTGGTATCAGGGGGAGGAATAGTGCCCCCATCATTGGTGTCAGTGGGAGGAATAGTGCCCCATCATTGGTATCAGGGGGAGCAATAGTGCCCCAACATTGGTGTCAGTGGGAGGAATAGTGCCCCATCGTTGGTATCAGTGGGAAGTATAGTGCCCCATCGTTGGTGTCAGTGGGAGGAATAGTGCCCCATCGTTGGTGTCAGTGGGAGGAATAGTGCCCCATCGTTGGTGTCAGTGGGAGGAATAGTGCCCCATCGTTGGTGTCAGTGGGAGGAATAGTGCCCCATCGTTGGTGTCAGTGGGAGGAATAGTGCCCCATCGTTGGTGTCAGTGGGAGGAATAGTGCCCCATCGTTGGTGTCAGTGGGGGGAGGAATAGTGCCCCATCGTTGGTATTAGTGACACCAATGATTGGGCACTATTCCTCCCACTGACACCAATGATACTTACCTTGCTGACCCCTGCTCCAGCCTGGGCTCGCTCGCTCCCTCCCTCTCCCATGGTACAGACACTTACCGGTCAGATGTCTTCCTTCTCCGGCCGCTCTCCTCTTCTTCACTCGCTCGATCTTCGTGGTGCCGCTCGGCTCCTCCTTTCCAAGCTTCACCTCCTCGCCGGTGATTGGCCGCCTGTGTGCCTCTCCTGAGCTACAGTTCCGGCGGCCAATCACCGACGAGGAAGGATTGATCCCGGGGGTGTGTCCAGATGACAGGGACGGCATGTCATCCCGCCCACACCTGGAGACGGATAGAGGAGCGGTGTCTTGGTTCCTAAGGCCATCGGAAATATGTGTTTTCCGATGGTCTTAGGAGACCACTGGGAAAGTGTCGTTCGACCCCCAGGTTGAGAACCGCTGCCTTAGAGGGTTCCTTTTATGTTTGTTATTTCTATTATATATTGAGGAGAATGAAAAGAAAGGGAGTACAAGCTAAATCTTGCTCTCATCAGATGTGATTGGTGAGCTAGCCTTGGTGGCACATGACAACATCTTCCTATTTGGTGTCATAAAGTATTAAAGAATATGTAAACCCAACCTTTCATATTCCTGATATGTGCCTGCTGTACCATGTACTTGTATGAAACAGCATACTGTTCTCTTTGTATTGCTTCCTTTGTGTGAAATCCCTGGTATTCCTACCAGTCCCTCTGCTTTCCTGTTAAAAACTGACCACGCTAGACATGAGAACTTTGCTGGGAGCTAATTCAATAGTCAGGCTTGTGCTGACACTTTGAGGCTGTCATATAGCCTTCTCACAGCCAGGATCTTTGCAACCCCTCTTTCTACACTACTGATAGTGTGAGAGCAAGAAGGGTCATTCTGATGATACTTGGAAATGTGGATTTGTGTTTATTTTGCCCTGTTTAATTTGTGACTATCGCTAGTAATGGAACATTTGAGAAATGTAGACCATGGCAAATGCCAGTTCTGTCCCAATCCATATTCTCTCACACTTAGGCATGCAGGCCAGAAAAAGTTGAAAACATCCTCTTATTTTTGCCAAGGGTGGAAATGATTGCACAGTAAGCCGTCACATTTCTGTCTCATTTTGAAGGTAAAGTGAGACATGACTACACCAGTCTTGGCGCTCGCAAGGGGTACAGCTCCATCCGGAAATCAATTATTCGCTTGTTGCCTGAAATAGCCATCTGTCAGGCAAAAGGTCTATATATTTCACAGACGCATAGATCTGAGCTGCTGAGATTCTCAGTGTACAGGGATAAGCATTTGTTAATGGAATGCTTCTGCTTTTCTTTTCTCTTTATCTTCTGGATATTGATGGATATTGGAGCAGGTGCTGTGTGTAACCTCTGCGTTCCCAGTTTGCATGGATGATAACTGTTTGCTAAATAATTCATTCCAAACCTTAAGCGTATGTAAATCTTTACCATAAACCACTCTTATTTGCTTGATTCTGGTCTGTTTTGCTCCTTAGTGACCCACACCTATCTGCTTACTTATCTCAGTATGACTTCTATGACCTCCTCAACTGTACTCTCTCATTTAACTTTGACTGCTTGTAATCCTTATGCTGCTAGCATTAGTAACTATATATGAAAGTATATCATATTTACTTTCCAGTTACTTTCTGGTTTCCATGCCTAGGCAAATCTCATACATCCCAGGAGTGTTCATGAGGGGGGAGGGGCTTTCTCAGCTAAGTACACCCTCCTGCCTGCATGCCTGAGCTAAAGGCAGATGAATTCCGGGAAGTAAATGGTACATGAATCATCTACCCTTACTCAAGATGGCCAGAAATGCTAGCTTTCAAAGTGATTTCTCAGCAAAATAAAGCATAGAGACATGGATGGATAGGCAAGTTTGCTTAGAATATAAAAAATTAATGAGAGAGCGTGTTTGGTTTATGGTGCTCAGAGGCAGTGTAGTTCCATATTAACCTCTTTCAGTGCTGGCAATGCCTACATAGTACTCCCATAGACTTGAATCAGGCTTTTAGTGGCACCAAGTGTCTTTTTGGTCTTGGACTGAATGGTCTTATACAAATTTATGAGGATAGCTAGCGCTGAAAGAGATTTTGGCTAATAGTGGATAAACTCTAGAGGAGGCCATGGATGTCATACTGAATGAGGGTTTTTGGGTTAGTTTAGGGGCTATGGTAGGTGGATTATTTTTGCGTTAAGGTAGAATTATAGGTATTTTGGATAGAGTAAGGGAGGGTTATAACCCCTGTCAGATTATTCTCACCATCTTTGTCCCATTGTGGAGATTTTTCTTCACTTCCCGTCCATTAGACAAAACAGGAAGTGAGACAAAATTTCTGCAAATTAAGAGAATTCATTGGGGATGCCCAGGTCACCAGAACTAGTGCCCCCATTGGAAAATCTCCCCTTTTTCTGGGAAAAACCCAACACGTGGGATTTTCTTTTTTCATTTCCGATAATAATGGTAAACAGAACAAATAAAGAGGGCGAATCTCCTTAACGGGGGCACAGAGAGCTCTCCACTCTATCCAAAACAAAAAAAATGCCTTTAGTTATACTTTAATAAGTGCTACTTTATGCATTATTGTGCAACTTAGCCTGCAAGCTCCATCTGATTTACACTTAGATACCTCTATGTAGGTTTGTAAGCGATTTGAGTAGAAAATAATTCTGGCAAATTCTGAAAGAAAGGATGATGTCCTTGTATCTAAAGCGACAGAACACAGAATTCAGATGATCGGTATATGTGAGTTTTCACAGCTGGGGAATATTAGCTGTGACACAGGTACTGTTCAAGGGGCTGGCAAGAACAGTGTCATGGGTCACTTTAATGTTTATATTTTAATCACGGTGTTCACGCTAGCAATGCCACTTATTTTAGGCATATATTGTTGCTGTTGAAAAGCTGCAGTTATTTTTTTTTAGAATAAATGTGATGGAGACGTATAGTAAATTTGGAAGATCTGTAGGCTGCTATTGCTTACCTATTTTGAAAATCCTTGTTGCCTGACATTAACGGTGATCCAATGGCTTCAATGCTTTGAGTCACTGGCACAAAACAAGTATGGAGATCTTGTGTTTTTACTGAATGCTTGTATTGGGTGGCTCTTACTGCGGGTTTTCTTGAAGTCTCCAGCAGGTATCTGACTATGTTAGCTTGTTTACAGTCTTAAAGAGGAACTAAACCTGCCTATCCTTTTCAACCAAGGAAGCTGCCATCTTGATCTGCAACTGCCCTGGTGCTGCACATGTGGTCAGTTATGACACCAGCCATTTGGTTTGACTGTTTGGTTGAAAGCATGAGCAAATGTGACAGCCTTCCAGGCATGCCGGGAATGTAACTGATTTCTTGAAACCATTAGATTGATGGGTTTGGTTTAGCTTTAATGAAGAACATTTGTGTGTAAATAGGTTCTAACAGACCACTTCCCTTGCCTCTGCTTTTCAGGGGAGAGGAGATTGGTGACTGGATTTGGATTGTTCCTGTCCAATCCTGAGTCTCTTCCCCTAGGGAAGTCAGAGATGCCCACTGAGTGTTTTAACACCTCCATTTTTAATATGTACAAGCAGTTTTTTTGCTATAAGCTGTGTCATTATTAGTTGCAGGTAACCATTGTACCTAGTTTGCTTGGGTGTTAGTTACTGTATCGGCACTAGCTTTTAGCCTTGATGCATATAGCTTCTAACATCGAACTGTGATATTTTGTCTCTAGTGCTAAACAAGCTGGCAGAACAGCAGTAGGATTTATACTTGGCCCTCTTGAACTATGAACACATTTATACCCTGCTCTGACCACGAACGGGCTGCTTTGCAGCTCAGTTCCGCATAAGAAATGGGTGGAAACTTTCTGAAAGGAATGCAGAGGAAATTCCATCATATTAAATGATATTCCACAGGGACATGGAAGCAGCAGGGAAAGGATGTAGTGAGAGATGAAGTTCAGCCCCAGTAGTGTGTTTTGTCAAGCAGTGTTAACTTAGGATACATTATTTTAGACTGCGCAACAAAGCCTATGATTGTTATGAAGCTTGACAGCTATGCTGCAGTGGGGCCCTGGTAAATGTACTGTTAGGGGTTCATGTTTTCTGACATTTACCTAGTTACTAATGCTGCTGAAATAGGATATGATCCATGATGAAAATCACATTGTTTATTCAGTTTTGCACATTCTTCTTCAAGGATTGATTTATTCAAAGTACGCATGAATTTGGTGTCCATGGAAGCTATTCTCACAGATATTAGATGGAGAGCAAGAAATAAAAGCCCCTCCTTGATCACAATACTGCTCTAGTATTGAATGTTTATTTAGGACACCAAATATTGTATTAAAAGAAAAACGCAGGGCTTCAAAATAACAAACCTAGCGATCGATCCGATGCTGCATGTGTCTCCCATCAGCACTGAACCTGACTCTTGCAAAGGCCATTGATCACTCAGTTCTCAGGTCTACTCTAAGCAGAGAGGGGTGGCTTTCAGTCTCCAACTCTGTGCTCTGCTCCTCCAGTGCTCACTGGAATACAGGACTGTGGAGGGGGACAAGAGTGGCTGGCTCAGGCTGAGTGACTGAGCCAGATGGCAGTCAGGAATATGGGTGAATTCTGACATTTTGTCAGGATCCCCCCAATGTCTGCACTGGCTCTGTGACATCAGCATGCTTTAGCTTACTGTCGACTGATTCTGGGTCTTAGGAGTGCAGAACTATGTGTACTTGTGTGATACACAGGACAAGTATAGCAAAAAGACTTTGGCTGGACTACTCCTTTAACATCTAATAAATGTTAGAAGTGGTAATTTTCTCCATTGTACTTGCTTGTTGTTTTGGCTTTGGTTTATGTGCAATATACTTCATCAGGAGCTGGCTGTCTCTTCTGGGCTCTTGCAGCCGGCTCCAGATGACACACTGCAAGGTTCGCTCTCCTCCAGCCGCTCTCAGTAAGCTGGTGCCTCTTGGAATAACTGACTTGTATGTCCAGTATGTTTCTGGAGCATAGTAAATGTCATTCTTGTCATGGGAAAATGGAGGGATTGGACAAAAAAAAAAAGGGAAAAAAGGCTTTTAGGATTTCAGAAGGGGAAGCTTGCAAATATGCAAAATGTTTTTTAGGAGGTCCACTTTAAATTCCATTTAAAACAACATGTTCATCTGTATGTAGCTAGATGCAGTGAAATATCATGTCGTAATTACATGTAATTTTACTGAAGAACAAATGTTGTCACTCTGTTAAGGACAGTGGAAAAATAATGGATATGCTGGCAGGATCAACTGGAAATACAACTGTCACTGAAGTAATAAAAATGTTAGAGGGTGAAAAACTGCTGTGTTAATGCTAGTGGGAGATGATATCATATGTCATTTATTATTTTGCTGATTGTTCCACATTAAGCGATCACTGTCAGTTGTTACTGTTGAGACTTTAGCTGTTGGCATTGAATAGTGGGCTGCAGAGTAACTGTCATTTATGTCATTTTCTCTGTGATTAAGGGTGCTCTCAATAATATAATTGTGATGGCTATTAGCAGTTTTTTTTACATTAAATAACCTTTTTTGGATTTTGCGTAATGTGTACTTTTTAAGCTCCTGTTCTGGACTCTGCAGTGCTTAGATGATATCTGTAGAAATAAAATATACTTTTATAACTTCAGCATTAAAAAAACTCTTTTCTGGTAAAGCTGGGAAAGTTTGGAACGTGTTCTGAGGTTTTTTACGTAATGGTTCTTTTTTTACTCCTGTTCTCTTAAAGCTGAATTCCAGATGTAAAATACACAGATTAATGAAGCTCTGTATTCATACATACATCACTGAATGTATTTTTTAAATGCCAGAAGTTGAAATATGTGAATTTGAACAATTATACACTGTTCAACAAATTTTTGTTTTTTGCCAGTTTTGGAAACAAAAGGATCCATTTCTTAATGAATTTCACATTCTGAGTTCAAATATAACAATGAAATTTGTCAATTGGCTCTAGTTTTTCTGTAAACGGAAAGTTTTCTACTATAGGCGTAATGACTACATAATGCACAATAATTCTATAGATAGATGTCTTTCCACAAATATAAAGCAAGTGATATTGACTACATAACAAAGCCTAAATGGCATAATATATTGCATAGGATTACCAAGAAAAATGATAGCCATAAGCGAAGTTGAATAATTTTAATACTTAGGATTCTCACTAATTTTGTCTTCAGTTTGTGTCGGTTTTGCTTCTCTTGGCTTTTCTCTTGTATTCGAGGAAAGGGCTATCTTTTACAACTGCACGTGACTACACGCTTCAGGTTCTTCCTCACTTGACTCAACCACGAAGGATTCTGGTGCTTTAGGAATTGGTAGCCCCTCTCCATGAGGAACTGGACGTATTGCCGATGGAATATTTGGATAGTGCACAGATAACTTTTTCTTCTTATTTAGCCCTTTTACAATTGGAGGCACCATACAAAAGTAACAATTACTAACATGATCTGTTGGCTCTCTCCAAATCATTGGCACAGCGAAAGGCATAGATGCCTTTTTTCCATTCAACCATTGCTCCAGTGCCGTCCCACAAGAATTGCAGCATATATGTGGTGCCCAGCTCTTGTCCTGGTCTCCTATCTTGCAGCCAAAATACAAGTTGTAGGCTTTCTTAATCATTCCTGTTATCCTCCTTTTTTGTGAGATAAAAGTTATTTCACCGCAGATATAGCAGAAATTATCTGCTTTATTCACACAAGTTCGAGGCATTACTGAGTAGCCTATATAAGCATAAAACGAAATGTAAAGACGCTGTCGAACTACAATCAGCTACAGATACTGCAGCTTTTATGCAGTGAAGTGATGCAATTAAAGGCTAATATTGCATCATCTCAGTATACATGCAATTTTCTATTGGTCACCAGTATCAATTGCGCAATATGCAGCTGAAGTTGCATCATAATTTTGAATGGCTTACGTCATTAGATGGGTGAATATATCATGGAAACTAGAGCCAATCAACATTTTTTAGGGTCATTTTCGTTTTCAGCACCCCAAAATTATGTAAGATTAGCTAATTTTATGCCCAAAACTTTTTACCTGTTGAACAGTGTTATCTGCCTCTTCCAGTCCCTGTACAGCAAAGGAACCAGTCAGTTGTGCTGCAGTGCTCATGCGCTATCAAGGAACATGTTGAAAAGAGGAGAGAACAGAGTGACAGGAAGGAAAGTTCATAAGTAGGCTGTTTCTCCTTTTACTGTCCAGTCACAGTCTGGAGGGAGGGACATGACCTTTAAACCTGGACATACACTAGTAGATTTTCGAATGAGCATTGGTACGGGCATTCTCATTTTCAGTCCATTCGATGACTTGACAAATGTATTTTTGAAATTACTTCAAAATTTTGTTTGCTTTTAACAATCTATTTTATAACAAATAAACTTTCTCTAATGAAAGCTACATACACTTAGATATGAGTTTGAGAAAACATTTCCCAGCACTGCGGTCAAAATGAACGTCAATTTGACCCCAGTAATGATTAGAAAATCAAGGGGAAAAAATTAACAAACCTTTTACTAGTGTATGGCCAGCTTAAAGTGATTCTAAGGCTTTATTTTTTTTTATTTCAATAATAAATATGTCATACAAAACCATTACACAGAACAGTACCAGAGCTCTTCCTCTGGGGTCCCCTGCTGGCACTCCTCCTCGTTGGCGAATGCCTCTGTAGTAAACCGCTTGCTATGGGGGCACTTCTGCAGGCTCAGTCCCGCTGCCTGCAGGCTCAGTCCCGCTGCCTGCATCCATGGACACATGTAGGGCTGCTTGGCCTCACCCCCCACTACCTCATGAGAATATTTTATTGGTAGCAGAAGAGGCCAATGGCTCCCACTGTTGCCTCTCTGTCCCGGGAGGAGAGAAAGTGGAGAGAGCTGCAGCTCTCGGGCACAGCATTGGATAGAGATCAGGCTCAGGTAAGTCAGGGGTGTGGAAATTTTTGAAAAAACTACTTGTCCAGTGACTAAACTGCTGTCCCAGTCTATTCGTCCCTCGTGACAATCTACTTGTCCTGATAACATTTTTTTTTAACCAAAACAATATTTAAATCGGATGTGCTTTATGGAATGTCTGGGGCTTTTAAAAACGAAAGGGGCTTTATGGCGACTTAAACATTTAATATTTTTAACATTGCACTGTTTACCTCCTCCTCCCCTCCCTGTCTGTCTCCAGCACCGCACCCGGGGACTAACAGGGAGGGGAGAGACCTTGCAGTGTAATGAGCACCGATTGGCTGCTCATCAGGAAAGGGGAGTGTCCAGTTTATCCTTTATCTCTTTCACTGCCAGAGCCTTCTTTGCATTTTTTACACGTTTAGAAAATCATTTAAGACCTGAAGATTACACAAAACTCCAAAACATGATCGATTTTCTGAAATCAGAGACCCTAGAGAATAAAATAGCAGTAGTTCCAATTTATTATGTCACACGATATTATCACAAAGGTCTAGGAAACACAATATTTCAGTAAAAAATACACTTAAGTTAATTTTAGAGCACAAAATGCAATAAATTATCCAATTTTTTTGTAAAATATAAAAGACGAGGTTGCATCGAGTAAATAGATATTCAACATGTCAAACCTTAAATTTGCATGCGCTCATGAAATGGCAATAAACTTTAGTACCCTATATTTTCTATAGGTAACGCTTTTAATGCCTCTTATAGGTCATCAGTTTAGCGTTACGGAGGAGGTCTGGTGCTAAAGTAATTGCTCTCATTCTGGCGTGCGCGGTGATATGTAACGTGTATTGCAATCATCGGCTTCATATGTGGGTGTCCCAGTGCGTGCCTTTTACGTTTGTGCGTGTGTACTTATGTGGGGGGGCCTTGAAAAATCTGGGGAGGGGGTTATATGCTTGGGTGTAACTTACATTTTTTAAAAATAAAACCAAAATATTTTTTTTCACTCAATTTTTTTTTATCACATAGGAGACAAAAAGTCCCCTATGGGATGATTTTTTTGGTTACAGGCTCTTTTTTTTTTGAGTCATCCAGGGTCTCCAGACTCCCAATGTCTCCCCTGTGCTCTCCTGAATGTAATGTAGTGCACATCAAACTGCATTACATTCTTTACCGGCCTCGATGGCTGGGAGTCTATCAATGGGTACCCGGAAGTGATGTCACATTACTCTCGGGTCAGGACAAGAGGGGGAGGGGAGCAGAGCGGATGTGTCTGCTCTCTTCCCTCCTCTATACCCGCATCCCGACATACCATGGGCACCCACAAAACCAGTCCCCCCGGGCCCAAAAATGGGCAAGTAAAGCCCAGGACATATAGCGGGCAGGGGGCGGCAGCTGGCACTGCGGGCTGTGTGGAAGCAATCGGGGTGACAGTACTGCCGCCCAAATGCTTCCACCTGACAGATGAGCTTTTCTACTTGCCCTTAGCAGGGCTAAAGGCAAAAGAAAACCTACCTGCATGGTGCCTGGAACTACATGTCCCAGGCATCGGGCGATATAAATTGCACACCCCTGTAAGTATTTAGGGGGGCTGATTACAGAAGGTTTTTTTTACCTTAATACAGAGAATGCATTAAGGTAAAAAACCTATAGATCAGCTTCTGTTGAACAGAGAGCAGTTCCTACAGATTGAAATTAGTCTTGTTCCTGCTGAACTGGACTAAATTCGATATGTGTATACCCGGTTTAACTGTTCACTAGTCTATCAATAAATGTCCAGTAGAATGTCTAACTCTTTCCCAGTCCATTTATCAAAAAATACACAGTAGAAGGTCTAACTTTTCTCCATTTTTTTTTCATCAGTCAATACCCAGTAGAAGGTCGATCTCTTCCCTATTTGTTTCATCAATCAATACCCAGTAGAAGGTGTAACAGCGGCCATAGATAGTTCAAATCCTTGTCCGGTTCAGCAGGGACCGGCCAGGATTCAAACCATCTATGGGCAGGCTGATTGTAATCAAGTTGGTTGTTGTATGACTTGGGAACAACCAGCATGTCTGATTTTTACATGTGATTATTGCCAGCGGCTATAACTGCTAGCAATAATTAGTGTGTTTGCCGGATGGGGCATTGGGGATTGCTCCCCTCACCCCATCCCACCGGGGGCACACTATAGCTCTGTGGGAGGGATTCCTCTATTCACACTGACTTTGTTGATTGGGTGAATCAATCGAATGTTCTTCCCCAGTCTATTCATCAATAAATATCCAATAAAAGGTCTAACACTTCCCAAGTCTGTTCATTAAACAATATACAGTGGAAGGTCTATCTCTTCCTCACCCGTTTCATCAATCAATACCCGGCAAAAGGGCTAACTCTCTCAGTCTATCCATCAAAAAATATGTAATCGGTCTACCTCATTCATAATCTATCCATCATAAAATACCCAATAGAAGATCTAACTATTTCCCAGTTTATCCATTATAAAATATCCAATGGAAGGTCTTAACTCATTCCAGTAAATATCAAATAAGAAGATCTAAAGCTGACAAGTCAGATACAGCCACATATCAGTGTATTCTGGCAGTGGCAGATGATGCTGTCATAATACGATGTACCAATGGGGAGGATTCCACCATCCTCCTAGTTTTGTGTGGATGGCTGATCAAAAAAAAAAAAGCAACTATATGGCCAGCTTGGCTTTTCTTCAGTCTATTTATCAGTTAAAAACATTTGCAGTTGGGCTGTGGGGTATGCAGTTTGGTAGTACAGAGAGGATCTCGATATGCTGTACTTGCAGACAGTTCTGTGTATGGCTAATTGAGAAGTTGCTGGAAGTGAAAAAGGACAGTAATTAAGTGGAGACTTCAGGCTTTTAGATAACTGTAATTTTGTAACTGATTGTTCCTTTGAGGGAGAAGAAAAGGTGGAGTGCCCCTTGTCTCTACTGACTGGGCCAGACAAGTCTGTCCTCCCCTAAAGGGAAACCGAGTTGCCTAGACGGGTTTTCCAGAGATGTGAAGCTTTGTGGTTATCCATGCCATCTGATATTTGGCTGCCTATACAGATCCCTGGCTAGTCCGGAACCCATCCTGTCATGTCTGTCTATTGACACTGTAACGCTGCTTTCTGTCTGCTCTGCTGAGTGGAAGCATCTGGTTTCCAATATGAGCCGTACTAATATACTGAGAAAGATGTAGCCTTACAGCGAAATGTGACAGTAGCTTGTCTGACAGGTCAGCTCCTATATGCACAGTCACAGTTTGCTGAAAGGAGAGTGTTTTCTCTTCAGTCTTTTTCACAAGTCCAGGGATGCCAGAGAAAATCACTTGCTTGTGAACGACACACTTCGTCTGCAAGGCTCTGATTTGAGATTACAAGTAACTCTTGTTTGCCTGACTTTTTTATTTTATTTTTTTTTTTTTAGAAAATGTAGATTGGATCTTAGTTATATTTCTGAGCCATGTATTGCAAATCTACAGGAAGGAGTCTTCTTCTCATCTCATCCCCTCAGTCTAGTTTGCCTGGCTGTTCATAGTGTGTAAAAGAAAATACTCCAGGGCATTATACTATATAACATGGGCCTGGCATATCATTTGCTGTAGGGAGCCCATACAAGGATCTTGCTACTCTTTGCTAGAAATGCGTGTCTCTGACTTCTCTCCAGGCACATTTGATTATACGCTTTGCTATATAAATACATATCTTTTTAGTAATACATAAACATTTAAAAATTGGTTTCACCAGTATCCTCATAAAACAGAAACAAGGGTTCAGCCATGATGCAAGTATACCACATCATCCTTGCAATAATAACCCTAACTGAATTATCTCCTAAATGATGATCTTGCTAGGCTTTGCCATGTGGCCGTATATATTTGATAGTGTTGTTGTTCCATCTTTTTCTCCCTCCATATCTGCAGACTGCTGTGACCTTATGCTAAGGCTTGTGAACAAGTAAAAGCCTAAATTTTTACGTGGCTTTAGGATGAATTAAGGGTCCAATGCATATATGATATCAGTATAAAAAGAGGTTTGTCTTACAGTGCTGATGACATTTTGGCTTAAATGTAATTTTGCAATATATTTTAACAAACATATAACCGGATTACTAAATTTATATATTTTTAAGGTACACATACATTCTTGATAAAGTGAATACTGTTTTTAGGAAACACATTGGCTGGGCAATTATATGTGAACAATCTGAACATTTGTTCTGGATGGACAATCATATGGGAATCAATCGGACAATGTTCTTTGTCATCAGTATGTATAATGATGTGCGTGTGTGTAAGTAACAGTTGCGAGTTAGTCACCACACCTAATCATTGCCTGTTGTTTGCATGATACCCTTAAAGGTAAATTATTTCCTTTGGTATACTTTCCCTTCCTTATATGCAATGCTTACACAGGCATCACTTAAAAGACTCCTGCCTTGACACAATTATTTGAGGAGTGGAACTCCATGAAAACTGTAAATGAATAGTTTTGAAGAATTGTGCAGTAGCTGTATACATGGTAAGATTTTATTCTTGCAGTATTATTAAGTTACTAATGGGCACACTTTAAAGCAAACGTATATTCATGGTCCAGCATTGGGATGCCCATGAGCTCCCTCAGTGGTGCTGATCTCTTCTTGTTGCCTCCTTCTAGGTTCAGAACAATGAATCGTTTAGATTAGCCATGCTGGGATGACGGTGCAGCTCTGTGTACAGTGTAGAGTTTGTGAGGAAGAAGTAAGGAATCCTTCATTGCAGAAGAGACTTTGAATGTCTCTTCTACAATAATTTTGGGAGCTAAAACTTTTTTTTAACTAAGAGTGAGTGCAAAAAGTGGTTACATACAGTAGCCTGTATGAAGCCGCTTAGAATTATCGATTTAGTGAGTGGATTGTATCCATCCAAAAGCTTCTTCACATTGGAAATTTTCTTACGTCACCTTTGGAGCCGATTGTATTTGTATTTCTTTAAGGCAATAGAGACTTAGTATGTCTCTTCGGCATTAAAATCCTGCCAGTTTGATACATTTTTCTTCCTGCTAAATGTAGGCAGGCCCCACTCCACAAAGTCCCATCTAATTATGTGTTTTAAGGAGGAACTTTACTCTGGAAGCTGTACCCCCCCCCCTCAAAAATGCAGGAAGACGGCAACAGACTGGTCGACAATAATGTCTGTGGTCTCCCTGCAACAGACCTTTTCCCATTACTTACTTGTCATGCCTTGTTCTGCACTGCTCCTTTCTGTTAAGATCACCATCTAGGTACTGGCAGGGCTTTGCTTCCTCATGTTGGTGACTCCAGCAAGGAAAGCAGTTTGCAGCACAGTAGTGACATCACCAAACATCACTCCTCAATGTCTTTTAAGACTAGCCGTGACTGCCAGCAGTGCCTAAAATCACACCTTGCAGATACACAACTATTTAGCTGTAGGTAGAGGAAATAGACATACTTACATACCAGGATGTTACGCCACTATATTTTCTGAAGGTATTCCCAAAAAATTTACTTTTTTTTTTTAAGGGAACTTCTTAGCCACAATTGACATTTCTAAAGATTCCCAAAAATATAGCACATTTTTTTTTCTTTTTGAGTTCATTTACATTTTAAATGAGGTCTTAATTAAGGTGAAACTAAAACTCCTGAAGATGTTCACCTTCATTCCTTGCTGGCCGCTGTCATCTTCTCCCCAGGCTGCTTCTGGGTGTTGTGTTGTCAGTCTCTTGATTGGCCGGTGGAAAATGACATCATCCCATGCATGTGCAGATCTTTGCACATTCAATAAAAATCAGTTTGGGTGTATCTCTGAGGATGTGTGTTCATGAAACGCGGCGGATGGAGCCTACGTGCTGATGTCACGCCGCTGTTTCCGAATGGCGGCCTTCCTGGTAGGTCTGGCCACAATTGTTTGTTTGATTTTCCACGTGGAAGGCGTTTAATGCTTGGTTTTAATGTACCGATTTTTATACTCATTAAATACTACACTATACGTGATCCTTTGGCCTCCGTGTGGTGAGCACTTCTCTTTAGACTTCTGGTTGTACTATCTGCGTTTTGGAAGAGTGAGAGATGGAGGCTCCCTATTTGTTGTACTACAGGTTATTGATCAGCTGGACTTCTGGTGAGTGCATGGTGGTGGAGGACCCTGCATAGGAGAGGAGCACCTTTTGGATTAGCACTGTTTGGAATTATTTTACCATTATTTTTATTGGCCTGTGACTAGGAGGACCTTTTGTTATATCACTACACTAGGCATTTTTAATTAGCACAATTTCGTATACTAATATTGATTTCAAATATTTTATTTATTGATTGATTTTGATAGTCACATATGTATAATGTGGATATATGAAGTGAGATAAAAATAGGAAAGTGAGCACACAGAGGAAAAAAAGCAGCCTGCATAAAAGGCAACCCTCTGTATCCTCAAAGAATATATATGAAATGTATGATTCAGCGCTATTGAATATTAATAACAGACAAAATTGCTAATGAAAGAGTGACAATAGTGAATACACAAAGAGACAATACATGTGAGGCGCTTTGAAAATAGTGCTATAGTAAATCTTGGTCAATAAGTGTCACGCTGAATGATAGCGAAAAAAGTGATACAAAACACTGATAATGGTGAAAAGTCCAAACATCGGTGTAAATTAAATCATTAAAATGAAATATCACAAAAAGTCCAAATAGTATCTGTGATATCAGGTGAAAAGTGACTCCATGATTAAGTTGCTGCTCTTAAATGCACTCACAAGAAGCGCATATTAAATGTGCATTATGATACAACACAGCTCCTCCGCAGGTAAGGAAACGTCACCAAATAAGTATTCAAGGTATGGAGATGAAACTGCACTGGCCTCACACTGTGTTAAGGAATGACTCCAGCAGAACACATCCACCATAGGCAAAACAGCAAAAACTCCCAGGGAGGAGCCTGTCATACTGACGTTATGCCGCCGCGTCCTCACGGAGGTCCGGTGGCCATCTTTCTCTCGTTGAGTGAGCTTTTTCCTTCAAGGTGGGCTGAGTTTTTGCTGGTTTTGCCTATGGTGGAATGTGTTCTGCTGGAGTCATTCCTTAATACAGGTGTGAGGCCAGTGCCGTTTCATCTCCATACCTTGAATACTTATCTGGTGACGTTTCCTTACCTGCGGAGGAGCTGTGTTGTATCATAAGGCGCATTTAATATGCGCTTCTGGTGAGTGCATTTAAGAGCAGCAATTTCATCACAGAGTCACTTTTCACCTGATATCACGGATACTATTTGGACTTTTTTGTGATATTTCATTTTAATGATTTTATTCCGATGTTTTGACTTTTCACCACTGTCATCATTATCAGTGTTTTTATCACTTTTTTAGCTGTCATTCAGCGTGACACTTATTGACCAAGATTCACTATAGCGCTATTTTCACAGCGCCTCACATATATTGTTTCGTTGTGTATTCACTATTGTCACTCTTTCATTAGCAATTTTGTCTGTTATTAATATTCCATTGCGCTGCATCTTACGTTTCATACAATCAGGTCCATAAATATTGGGACATCGACACAATTCTAACATTTGGATTTGAAATGAAACGAACAAGATGTGCTTTAACTGCCGACTGTCAGCTTTAATTTGAGGACATTTACATCCAAATCAGGTGAACAGTGCAGGGATTACAACAGTTTGCATATGTGCCTCCCACGTGTTAACTAAGATTGAGTCCATTGTGGTGGTGTATAGAGCCAAAAATGTTAAAATTGTGTTGATGTCCCAATATTTATGGACCTGACTGTATATATTGTGGATGTTATTGTGCCCATATTATTGATATTATTGTATTGTGGATATATTGTGGTTTTATGTGCTGCACTGTTTTGATTTACGTATGCATTCAATAGAAGACTGTGAGCAGACCGTTAAGTGTGTTATTGCAGAAGAGAAACAGCCTCTTCTGTAATCCATTAGACAAAATGAGCAGTTAACCCTTGCAGTGCTGAAGGGCCCCACTGTAAGGGTGGATTTTTTTTAAATTCCTGTAGCTGAGATTTACCTGAAGTAGAGAAAAGTTGGGTCACTAAGGCTGACTATGCTTTTTGGAAGGGGTGTCTAAATCTTGGGGGTGGGTGCACAGAAATAAGAAAAACTTTGGCAGCTAACGCGGCTTACATGATATGTGTTTAAAGTTTTGTATTTACCCATTTATTTAAATTCACTTTAAATTAACTTTCATAGAGCTTATTGTTTAGAGTGTATGCCAGTTGTCATTGTGTGTTTTTTAGTTATGATTCTGCTCTGCTGTTCTCTATTTTGGAACAATTTGGGCTATTAAACGAAATGCTTGGGGCTCCCTACATCATGTTCCAGCATATATCTCCAGCTTAGGCTTCTTAGTCATTCTGATTATTTTCGCTTCCCAACACTAGGAGATTGAAAGTGCTCATACACCTGTATGTTGAACTACCAAAGATTCCTTCTTTTGAGGTGGGTCTTGATCTGCAGATGTTTCCATCAGCAGTGATGGCCAGAATGATATAGTCATTCTGCAGAGGGTTGAGAGCCCAATAGAAATGGCCATCTGAGAGCTACATAATATGTCCATCAAATATTTACATCTTTCTTTTCATTACTGTCAGACAGGAACATTTCAGCAGCCCCTCCATGCGTCCATCAATAGGCAAGGTCTTAAGTGAACCTCCTTTGCTGGTTATCTGCATTTGTATGGGCACTTTTAATTATTTTTTTGCAGGCCATTAATAATCTCTGAACAATATTATACTGTCCAGTGTGGCTCTCCACCAGTGAGATGTGCATATTGCTGAAGGAATTCAAGCTATCGCAGCCTTCAAACTAGAGTCTGTGTCATGTAGTCTACCATACATTTCCTTTCTGTGTATTGAATAGTTTGTAGAATCCTAAAGTAATTGCAGTTTATAATAATTCAGATAATAAAATGTAATCATAATAGGCCATGGAGATAAGTTTTCAACTTCCATGTTGTTTTTAATTTACTATTTTCCTAATGTTTGTGGTGGTGTGATATGCTTTTAACAACCCCATTGGCTATCCTCCCAGCATCATATGTGAAAACAATGGCGTGGATCATTGGCATACTGAGAATGTGGCAGAGTGAACAAATATTTAGAATAATTTATTCCTTTGTGCTGAAACTTATTGGTGTAACTTGTGTTTTTCAAATTTAACTTCATTATAATTTCCTTCTAGAAAGTAACAAGCCTGGAGCCAAAAGCCAATTCTTTGTTATAGACTAGCGAATGACACTGTCCTTTTGGAATGCTACATATTTCCATATGTGTCACCAGTCTATTCAGAACAAATGGCATGAATTCATACTGATTTGCTGAAAAATAACTTGTAGTACTGAAAAACAGATTTTGGCATTATGACTTATAATTACAAGGACATATTAAAGGATCAGGAAAGCTTGAATAAAAGTTGTTTTGGAAGGTTCTGTGGTTTTGTGTGACTTGTTTGTTTTAACATTAAATGACCAGCAAAGCACCCAATGGGGACAATGGGTGGTTCATTTACTGGCTATTCCAAATAGCTTAGGCCCCAATTAAAAAGAAATGTATACCTGGCTCTTGTGGGGGGTTCTATACATGTCTTCTGTGAGAAATACATAAATCAGATCACAGCTGAATTGTTATTACCTTTGTTTATTTTAAAGCAATTTGGAAGGAAGGATTTGTTCTGCGTATTGTGCCCGAGATCTGAATAGCAGGCACTCAAAATAATATACTGTACACAGCTCAATTAATCAGAGAAAGGGCACACAACCCTCCACCTTTTTCTGTGGGTACACCTTTGTGAATTTTTGATTTGAGTGAGCCAGTGATAAAGTAAGTGGGCAGTGCTGGGCTTTCTCAGGTTATAAATGTGTAAATTTCAAAGGATAAATGTACAGTAGAGTCAGTACCATCGGCCAGGATGCTTGGCAATTTGCAGTACAAAGTTTGTGGGTTTCACGGTGCTGTAGTTGTGTCCGAGGCAGAGTTCAGACGTGGAGGTGCATGCTCACTGGTGCTTTTGTCAGTTTCCCCTAACTAGGGTTAAAGTAAAGTTGTCATGAGAGACAGCATAAGGCCAATGTGTTTTGTCAAATACATTCACCCTCCATTAGGGCTACAAAACAAGTACAAATAAAAAGGTCATGAATCGAAGTAAAATGTCATAAATATAAAAGCAAACATACAAGTATAAAATTACTTTTATATTCAAAATTCACAACTATATGTACCTGTTTATTACAACTGAAGGTAAATTCTTGTATATGTAAACCCAATCACTGAAATGTCATAAAAGTGAAGACACACACACACACTTTTTACAAAAAAAAACTTTGCAGGATAAAATACTCAGTCTCAGTGGTCCATGTGAAGAGCACATCGGAAAGCTGCCAAGTGCCTGGCCTGTTAGTCTGGTGGTTGTAAACTTGATCCTCAATGTAACTGAATGTTTGAGATAAAGTTCTTTCCTCGAACTGACATCTGATTACAATGTTTCTGATGCAAATCGCAACAACTCTGGAATTTTCTACATTTTTCTTAGATGTAGCTGTGTAATATAGCCAGTGTCCTCTGATATCAAAATATCATACACAGTATTTTCTCTTTAGGAATGCATCTGACACCAATTCTACTGTTCAGTTTGGTTATCAAGAATAGATTACCACATCTACTGTGTGATTTATAAACATCCAAAATCTTTTCTTCGTTTGAGCTTCATCTGATTTTCCATGTACTGTAGATGTGCAAAAAATGTTCTCTTTAATTACAGTGTATGGCCTTCTTCAATGCATCATAGCCGAGAAGGGCAGAGTTAAACATTTGCTTCCCACGGGTAGCAGTGAAAGCTTTCTACACTCCCCACATGGGCTATGCTATAAGAATAATATGTTTATGGGCAGTAGCTATCATGTCTTTTTTTTTTTTTTTTTTTTTAATTTTAGGGTTTGATATTTCATTTGTGTTATCAGTTTAAGTTACATATACCCAGTAAGCGATGAAACAAGTCCTACTACATAAGTTGTACCTCCACAAAGCTCAGAGGAACAGAGCTGAGGCTGTCAATCACAGACTGTGTGCTGGAGCTTACTCCCTTATCTTCTTTTTTCTCTTGGTGTCAGGAAAACATGTCAGAAGTGACTTGTGCTGATAGAAGAATGAAACAGCAGAGAGAAACTACACTTAGTACTTTTCATTGAGACAAGTAAACACTATAAAGGGATATGCTTTGTTCATTTTTCATGTCTTAAGATTTACAACCATTTTAACTAATATCAACATCAACTTTTTCCTAAATGTGTTTTAGTTACAGCATATGGCAACATCAAATGCTCAGTTTCTACATAAAATTATCATTAACTGGTCAGTTTAAAAATCATCTGAGCCGGATGAAAATTAGTAGCCAATGGTGACTGAATCCTATCAGATGCAGTCACTGTTTAGCAGCACCTTTTGTATGTAGTCAGCCATGGATGCCACGACTGCCTGAATGCAATAGTTGGCAGAGGATATTGTGCTATCCATTCTGATTATCATTGATGGGAGAATCAATTGATTTTCTCTCTTTCAGCCTGTGGATCAAATGAGAAAAATCAAGTCATGTATTACACAAATGAAGTATCTATAGCAGGGGGCAGGGTGAGGCTGAACACAAGCACCTCCATTGAAGAAGTAAACGTTAAGAAGGTCTATCCTTTACATTAAATTAATAGGTGGTTTGCAAAGTGAGTGGTTTTAAAGTTAAAGTGGTTGTAAAGGGTCAATATTTTTTTACCTTCATGCATGAAGGCAAAAACCCTTCTGTGTGCAGCAGCCCCCCAGCCCCCCTAATACTTGCCTGATTCCAGTGATGTGCACGAGAGCCCTAGCTCTTTGGGGACTCTCCCTCCTTATTGGCTGATACAGCATTGGGAGCCATTGGCTCCTGCTGCTGTTAATCACAACCAGTGAGCCAATGAGGAGAGAGTGGGTGTGGGGCTGAGTTGCAGCTCCGTATGCTAAAGGACATGCAGAACAGCAGCTCTGGAGTGAGCCTGCCTAGGTGCCCCCATAGTAGCTGCACTAGGCAGGAGGGAGGGGCCAGGAGAGCAGGAAGGGGACCCATGAAGAAGAGGATCGGGGCTTGTTTTCCACAGAGCAGGTATGACATGTTATTTATTTTTTTAATTGCCTTTAATATCACTCCTGTTATGACAGAACTGGTAGTGATGCCTTTGCTGAACTAAAAATGTTAGTTCTCTGGTTGTTATGCTGACCCATTAGTTTATTTCCTTCCTTAACAGTTCTGATCAAGCATGCAGGTCAAAGCACTCAGAAACCCTTATCTGCATATTTGTTGCAGGTTAGTGACCACCATATCAAAGCAAGAGAGTCAATATGACTAAGAGGCAGCTAAAATTTCAGAAGGTCAGCAATGGCAGCCCTCATCTTTCTTAATTACAGATTTCTTTTAATTAACTGCTGAAGTTTTGTCATTGCCAATAAGCCCATTTTTCTTTTCATTTATGCCCATTGCACCTGGCCATATTGTGTTTTCTTCAGTTGAATTCACTGTTTTCCTGAAGTAAGATATTAGCCATTCAATTTCATTTTCTGTGAGAGTAATTTATTTCGTACTTGGATGTTGGTTGGCTAGGTATCATTTATACCCCATAAGGCATTTTGCTCTTGTTCTTAGACTCCGAACACAGTGCTTGGTTGCATGCTGTATATAATAATACAGATAGAAAAAGGCTCATTTCTATCGATTATTTAAGTTATTTGTGATTGCAGCACGTTCATCCACTGCTAGGTTGTTTATATCTGGCACATTGTTTGCAGAAATCGAGTTACCCTTACCTGGACTCAAGCGAATTGTGAAAATTTGATAGAAATCTGCTCTGTTATCCTCTGTCATTTACGGGAGTTACAAAAATAAATATTTTCACCATTTTTCCTAGTTTAACCAACAAGCAGCAGTCATAGCAAAACCACATGATGGCATCATGCTTTCTTGAAGGACTCTTCATAATGTAAAACAAATTGGTGATTTTAGGTAGGAGAATGGTATTGTTATCTTGAGGGAAAGGGTAGACACCTAAAAAAGTGAGGGCAGAAAAAAGTGGTCCATCAAGTTTGCCTGGTTTTTATGTATCTATTTTTAATTTACACACCTTTCTTTCTTTTTTTTTTTTCTTTTTATTTTATTTTTAACTTTTTTTTTTGTCTGAGTATAGATCAATGTTTGTCCCAAGCATATTTAAAGCCTCTTACAGTTGACTGATTCTCTACCTCTGCTGGAAGTTTATTCCAAGAGATGAAAAAACCTACAGAAACCTAAAATCAATTTTGGATGGAGATGTCTTATCATTTTGTAAGCCCAATTGGTTTTCTGACCTGCTTGTTCTGCCCCTCAACTGTGTCAGGAACAAAAAATATATGTGCAAAAATCTTGCTGCTTTTCACAGTTTTAATATACAAGCCCCATTGTTTATTAGAATAGCCAAGTCAAAACCTACTGAAATTTCTACATATACTTAAAATTCAAGTGGAAATCCAATAGGTAACATGACCCTAAAAGCAGCAGACCAGGAGACTGCTTGCCTAAAGTGAGTTTTGTCTTTTGTTTGTTGTACATAGTCCAGATATTGACACAGATTGGATTGTGTAGTGTTAACACAGTTGGTATTCAGTGCATAAATGCCTGACACAGTCATACTGCCTACTGACAATTCTAATGTTACCCCATGGATGGGAGCCAAATATAATCATATCTGTAATACAGTCTAGTTATGAAATCTAAGCACCCCTGCAGGGGCTTACATGGTTTAAATTCGTAAATCTCCTAAACTAAATACAAAAATATTAATAAACTTAAACTCCCGTGGCTGCCGTACTCTGTAATTCTTACTTACTTCTCTCCTGCTGGCTCATAACTGTTTTTTACACACATTGACAGCTCTGTGATAGCTTTGTCTCTAAGCTACGTCCATCATTGCTGTTTACTGCTGTGTCCATCATTGCAGTTTGCTGGACGGTTTTCCACTTTGAGTAAACTATTCTGTTCTGCTGGTTTGAATTTGAAAGAAAGCACAGATGGTATTTTGTGGGAGCTAAGATTAATCAACATGGGGGAGCTTTTATGTTTCATGTTTTCAGGGCAAATAGCTTGAAAATCCATGAGTGATGTATTCATAACCTTCCCATGTATGCTGGAGTCTGACCATCCAGTAAAACTTGTATAGGCCGAGGACCAGACAAAATAATTATAGATCACTCCATTGTCATAGAAGCCAACTTTTGTCTGAAGATACTGTCACCTCTGTTGGAAATATATGAATGATCTGCACTTTCTGTAGTTTCTTCCAATTGCATTGTGCATGACTGGCTGACTAGTAGTCAGATCTTATTTGGCCATAGATGAACAAATGTCTCCCAGATACGAGTAGGTCGTGAGGCATGATCTTCTCTATGACTCAACTTATGTGTTAATTATACATTGATGGTGGAATACCTTTTTCCTTTTCTCTTATAAAAAAAACCCCAAAATGGAACATTTGGCACATAGTCAAGCTAAAATATCTGTTTTATAATATGTAAAGCTGATGGTTTAAACTGCCTGTTGTCCTCTGCTGAGGAAGCTCTATATTGTTATTATTGTACAGGATTTTTTATAGCACCAACAGTTTATGCTGTGCTTTACAACATAAGGACAGGCAGTGCAACTACAATACAATTTAATACAGAAGGAACCAGAGGGCCCCGCTCAGTAGAGCTTAAAATGTAAGAGGGAGGGTCAAGAGATACAAATAGTAATAACTGTAGGGGATGAGCTGATGGAGAGCATAAAAGTATAGTTGTTAGGTGGGGCAAGGTAGGCCTCTCTGAAGAGATGAGTTTTCAGGGATCGTCTAAAAGTGGACAGACTTGGAGATAGTCGGACAGATTGGGGGTTGGGAGTTCCAGAGGATGGGAGAAGCTCGAGAGAAGTCCTGGAGGCGAGTATGGGAAGAAGTAACAAGGGAGCTAGAGAGCAGGAGGTCTTGGGAGGAACGATGAGAATAATTTGGTTGGTATTTAGAAACTAGATTAGTGATGTAGATGGCTTTGTAAGTTGTTGTTAGTATTTTTAATATAATTTCTTGGGTCAGTGGAAGTAGGTGGAGGGATTGGCAGAGAGGGGTAGCACATACTAAATGGTTGGTAAGGTGGATGAGTCTGGCATCAGCATTCATGATGGACTAAGGGTGGCATAGCGTGTGTAAAGGTAAGTTAGTGAAGAGGGAGTTGCAGTAGTTGAGCTGGGAGATGAGCAGGGAGTGGACTACAAGCTTTATGGTGTTACTGGTTAGCAAGGAAGCATATTTTGGAAATGTTGCAGAGTTCAAGGCAATCATTATCCAATTATTGCTGGGGTTGTTTGTATCAGGCTCATTGCTTGCAGAAATCAGGTTACCTTTACCTGGACTCAAGCTGATGGTGAAAGCTTGATGGAAATCTATTGATTTGCTCTGTTATCCCACAATGGTCTCTTCCATATGCAGCATGAGCAGGTTGTCACCTGACCATATACAGAGATTTTTTTTAAGAAAAGATTCAGAAAATTAAGTTAATATCTGGTGAAAGTGCCATGCAACTGTCGAATGCAGATAATGTTAGTTTAATGTAGTAGACACATATTATTTTTTGTAATCTTGTTTCTGCTCTTAATGCACTAACCTTGATTTTTATATTTACTCTTTAATTTGTCTACATATTGCTTTCATTTGGCTTTACTTTGAAGTTTTGCATAGTACTTGTTCAGTGGTTAGCATTGTCACCTTTTATTATTATTATTATTATTATTATACAGGATTTATATAGCTCCACCAGTTTGCTCACCACTTTACAATATAACAGGAGACAATACAGCAACAATACAGTTCAATACAAGAGGGTTAGGAGGGCCCTGCTCCTTGGAGCTTACAATCTAAGACCTTTTACCGTGGTCGTGATCCTTTCTGACTGTTAGGGGGATTGTACAATGAGACATTTTAGGGCTGGGGTGATGTGAAAGGTGCATCGTTCTTTCTGAAGTGGATTGGTAATTATTTTGATTAGATAAATATTTCTTTAATTGGAAAATAACACATAGGCTGATGTGTGTATAGCACAGAAAATCTTTTGTAATTGTTTTCCTTAAACAGAAAGTGTTAAATCAGCTCTTGGAATGTATGCTTATAATGGCTTTAAAAGTCATTTTTGAACGCCCACGTATGGGTCAACGGAGAATGCAGGCTTATTTTTGTGAACTCTGTCTTGCAGATGTGGCTGCACTACAGTGTGTTTGAAAGGAGCCTGATGGCTGCCATTCCCAGTTCCCCAGAGGGGGAGCAGAACTGACAGCTGTGTGGCTTACCAGCTTCTCTGGAGTTTTGAAAGTTCTATCTCAGGAAAGAACAGAGAACCTTCCATTAAACTTTCTGCCCTTTACTGGAAAAGGGGTCCATTTGTCTGACCTTTATTGCTGCAGTCTTACATCTGCCCTTTCCAGAATCCTTTCTTTAAAAAACAAGCTTGTTTTCCTCATATGTATTCCTGTTCTACTTATTTGGAAGGTAACCATATGTAGAAACAACAAGCAGAAATGATGTGGAATGCGCCTGGTGTTCCCCCCTCCTTCTCTTGTTGCTTTTCTCTTAATAAAACATCTGTTTTTAGGATCAGGCCAATTTCGGGACCTGTTTATGACTGTTTTTCTTTAGCTGTCCTGATTATAGTGAGAGGAATCTGCAGTAAAAAAGCTGTGTTATGTCACTGCAGTGCATTCACTAAACACACAACGTCCATACATGTAAGGTAATATGTGACTTTATCTGCATGTCTGTGATGGCAGAGCAGAGTCTGCATTCTACCGTAGTATCACCATTATTCTTATACAGTATTTATATAGCGCCAAAAAGTTTGCTCAGCGCTGTACATTATAGTGGGGGACAGTATATGGGACAATACAGTAAGAATACAATACACGAGGGGTTCGAGGGCCCTGCTCCTTGGAGCTTACAATCTAGGAGGGAGGGGAGAGTGGTACAGGAGCAAATGGCTGTGGGGGATGGAGTGGTAGGAGGAGTGGAGGAGATCGGCTCTTAGGTGAGGGCGGGGTAGGCTTCCCTGAAGAGCTGGGTTTTCAGGGTGCGCCTAAAGGTGAGGAGGGCAGGTGACAGTCTGATGGATTGGGGTAGGGAGTTCCAGAGGATGGGGGAAGACCTGGAGAAGTCCTGTAGTCAGGCAGTGGAGGAGGAGACCAGGGAGCTAGAGAGTAGGAGGTCTTGTGAGGAGCGAAGAGTACGTGTTGGGTGGTATTTGGATATGACGTCGGTGATGTAGTTTGGGGCAGTGTTATGAACAGCTTTGTACGTCAATGTTAGTAGCTTGAATTTTATGCGTTGGGCAATCGGAAGCCAGTAGAGGGAATGACAGAGGGGGGTGGCGGATACGGAGCGGTTGGTAAGCAGGGATAGTCTGTGATGACGTAGGCCGGTGAAGATGGAGTTACAGTAGTCGAGTCGTGAGATAATAAGGGAGTGAATGAGTTGTTTAGTAGTGTCTGGGGTTAGGAACGAACATATTTTGGAGATGTTGCGGAGGAGGAGCCTGCATGAGTTTGCCAGAGATTGGACATGGGGCTGGAAGGACAGATAAGAGTCTAGAGTGACGCCTAGAACTTTGGCTTGCGGGGTGGGACTGATGGTGGCGTTATTGGTCGTGATTGAGAGGATTGGGGGGGGGGGCGCGCGCGGGCTGGGGGGAGAACTAGGATAGTACGACTCCTCACATATCTTCTTATGTGTGCCCCTCATTAAAGCAGAACTTCAGTCTCTCCATCAAAATTGACCATTTTTAATCCTTATGCTGCTAGCATTATATCTACTTGTTCTTTTTCTATCCGTTTCTTCAGTACTCCCTGGTTTCTATGCCTAGGCAAATTATGTCATATATCCCAGGATTCTGCAGGGGGGAGTTTTCCCAGCTAAGCACACCTTCCTGCCTGTATCCCTGGGCTAAGGGCAGATGGATTCCAGTAAGTAAAGGGTACATAAATCTTCTGCCCTTACTCAAGGTGGCCATTGCAAGAAATGCTAGGGAGTGTTTTTCAAAGTGGTTTCTCGGCAAAATAAAGAATGGGGAAATTGATGGATGTGTGAGTTTGCTTTGAATACAAAAAATAATTTACCTTTTTTGGTTTTGTGGTGCTCAGATACATTGTAGATCCTCTTTAAAGTTTGTGGTGTGTTGCATTATGGAATCCCATTCATTTGATTGGGCTGCCAACATACCAAAACAGACCTACAATTGCACCTGCAAATTTTTTTCCTGATAGCTTACCTCGATGCACAGTAGTACATTTTGGTTTCCAGTAATACACCTTACTGGTGTATTAGTACTGAGACACAGGAGCAACAAGACAAAACCGTGTGCAACACTACTAAGCATGAAGCCACTTGTAATTGGCAGATATGGCTGCCCACATATACATACAACAATACAACCTATACCAAGAGTTAGTGCTTTTAAAACCTTAATATACGTTTATTCCATTATTTACATTAAAATGATCACATTTACTGTATAATTAAAGCTAAAGAAATTAAACATGTTTTAGTTTAAATAAATCAGTTGAGACTTTAAGCCCTAGTTAGTAGTGATGTGAAAGTTAAGATGCAATTAATCCACCAACCTAAAAGTGAACTTTTCCATTTACTATGCAGTGCATTTGGCTTACTTAGCCATAACCCACCCCAGCAGCAAATATTCATCCTCCCAGTGCTCCATTCAGCCAAAGGAGAAGTACAATACAAACAGTGAATGCGAATATGGATACGCTTGTGACCCCCTCCCCCTCTCCCATGTGACATTCTAGGTGCCTCATGATTTGCCCAACGCTGTCATATAGTGTTGAGGAGGAAGTCCATTATCCTGTGTAAGCTCCAACAGGTCGGTTTAATGTTTACTCAACAGGTTGAGTAAATCCTGCTGGGGAGGAAGGGAACGGCGTGATCCTTTTTTTTATTTTTTTTTTTCGTCCTGCATGGGAAAAGGAAAGGTTCACCCTACTTTCTGGTATGTGAAATTTTATATAATGGTAAAGTGTATCTAAACCCAAAGCTAGAAATGAAATATATTCCACTTACTAGTTCTTTGTGTGGTGGCGAAGTGACACGATCTGCGGTAATGCTCTGTAGTGGTTTTAAATGTTTGAAATGGACTCTATGAGCAGTCATCAAACCTTATGAGTAGTCTTTCATATGAAAGATTATTCTACGAACATCCACTTTTATATCAGGCAAGCAATGAACATTTCACCTATGGGGGAAGGAAGGCTGCACGCTCAATTGTTGGCTTTTTTCTGGGGAAAATAATGGCGATTGGTTATGGAAATGTAATCTGGCTGATTTCTTTATGTCCTTAAAGTGCATAATTAGCAGATGTCCACCAAGGTAGATACCTTTTTAGGGTTCTTTGCTTATGTCTAAACCAGAAGATGCTATTCCCCTTTAGCACTAAAGTTTTCTTAAAATCTCACAGTGGGAACACAAACTTCTTTACTTTCCCATCACAAAGGATTTATTCATAATTGTCACTCTTGGTGTCATAAAACAGCACTACATGTTTTGACACATTTTTCTCCAAATGACACAGGTCCCTGCTGTTAGTCTGGAATTTATGATGTTTTCAATGTGCAAACTTATTAAAGAATAATTGGTGATGATGTGACATTTACGTGAGTGCTCTTTCTAGCCAGGCTAGCGATGTAGATGCTGTTTCATTTCTATCCAACAGTCTACTATGCTCTCAGCATTATAATTCGCCTTCTATCCATTTCTATCATTTTTTTTTTTTTAACAAAACGGATGGTAGCAGCACAGAGATATAGTCTAGATATGAGAATGGAGCCCTTTTGTGAAGTAAAATGTTCATTTTATTGTGATACACTTAATAGCAAAAGATAGAGCATGTCATGGCAATCTTTACAATTTTCGGCCCTAGCCAGAGAAGCAAGGCTTTTTTCTGGATGGCTTTACGAAGATTCATCCTTCTCTTACTACAATATTGTTGAGTATGGTTTAGGAAGAATTGCTTACAGAGTTTTTGAAATAAAAAACCTGCAAATATGAACATGCTGAATTGTCTTTACTGATGAACACTAAAATTGTGTGTGAATCAGCAGATTGGCTGAAATGATCCTGTTATTAGGTCTTTCAAATGTAGACGCAAACAAAGATTGAGGCTCACTGGACCAAACCTCTTATTTTTCATGGTACACCTGTTCTCCTGTACTCCTGATCAGACTCGTATTAGGGACAGGACTCTTCTTACCCTGAGATCCATGGATTTGTTTGATTGTGCTCCATATCATTCCCTGTAGTATGGATTATCCATATACATTCCATTATATTTATTTTTTTATTAGAGGTACTTCTATAATGCTGTCAATTTACGCAGCGCTTTACATATATATTGTACATTCACATCCGTCTCTAACCCTCAAGGGGTGTACAATCTAAGGTCCCTAACTCAAATTCATACATACACATATAAGAGCCAGTTTAGACAGGAGCCAATTCACCTTCCAGCATGTCTTTGGAGTGTAGGAGGAAACTCATTCAGGCACAGGGAGAACATTCAAGTTCCAGGCAGGTGGTGGCGTGGCTGGGATTCGACCCAACGACCCTAGTACTGCCAGACAGAAGTGCTAACCATTTAGCCACTGTGCTCTCTATGCCGTGACTACACTGTAGGCAGAGAGAATCGGTAAACAGGACTAAGCAGTTATCTCCACAGCAGTGGGAGTGGTCATAGAGGCAACAAAGATCAACACTATCGACTTTTTGCTGAAAAATTCGGTAACTGCAGTAACTAAGTCAGGCATGTTTTCTTGAAGTACAAGTCCTCTACCTAAAAAGTGAAGAGTACAATTGATAGGAGTATCTGCCATAAATATAGGTTCCTTTAAATGTTTGATTTGTCTTACCAGTGGGTGGTGTTCTACACATACATGCTTATTTATTTTAGCATCTATATGGTTTTTGTATGTCAAAAGTAATATGATTAAAGGTTGTGGATAAACTTTTTAAGGTTGTATTCTTCAAAACTCCTTTATAAACACACGTGACACTGTCCTCTATGGAAGGTCAGATTTCAGTCAATGTAAAAGATATGAAAGAGTAGGGCCCATGGGACAGATTTGAGAGAGAGTGTGGAGGTGGCACTTCTGCTGCTGTTCTTAATGGCTTCAATATTTGAGTCAATGACAACAGGTATGCAGATCAGTTTTAACTTCGGAAACTGCATGCTTTTTTTTTTTTTCCAGGTGAGTTATTAAGGCTGCCGTAGATTTTTGATCAGCCAAAGGGCTGATGAATCCCCAAATGGATAGAGGAAACCCCCTCTGCTGTGACATTGTATTTTGACAGTGGGACTCTTCCCCTGCAGCCGACTGATTGAGAAACATTTCCTAACAATCCATAGATTAGTTGAAATGCAGGCAGTCCCTGCTTAAATAGCTGCTTAACCCCTTCAAGTCTGGACACTTTTACCCTCTTCCTGTCCAGGCCAATTTTGATCTTGCAGCGCTGTCACACTTTGAATGACACTTGCGCCGTCATGCAACACTGTACCCATATGAATTTTTTAGCATTTTTTTGAGACAGAAACAACTTTAGTTTGGTGGTATTTATTCACCACTGGGATTTTATTTTTAGTGATATATATATATATATATATATATGTCCAAAAATTTTGAAAGAGTGTTTTTCGTATAAATTGCAAATAAATAATCTTTCTTCATAAATCTTGGCCAAAATGTATTATCTTTTTAGTACAAAAAAAAAATAACCCAAATTAATTTATAACCAAAAATTATAATTTTTCCAATTTTTTTTTTACATTTTTTACATTTTTTTTATATATTTTTTTTTTTTTTACATACCGTCACCCTAGCACTACAGTGTCACCATATTGACACTGTACTAATTGCGGGGTGTGATGAATATTTTTTTTTTTTTTACACTGATTGCTTTTAAAGGCTGTAAAAGCAATCATTTCTCCTTCTCTCTAGCTGCATTCTTGCAACCATTGAGAAATACTGTGAGAGCTGTGATTGGTCACAGCTTGTCACATGGTACAAGGCTGTTGTACCATGTGACCTCTGTGATCAGTCACAGATTTCACACATAGTAAGCAAGGATGTCAGAAGTGACATCTTGCTTACTACTCTTCATGTGATCACTGATTGGCCAATCCGGGATCACATGATCGGGACCTCACACAGAGGTCCCATACAACGATCGGTGTTCCTTTGTGTCCGAAGGACACAGCGGGCACTGGATCGCGGTGCTGCGCGCTCACAGGAAGTGCGCACACAAGCAGGGAAGCGGTAGGATGTTTATAAATGGCCACCTGCCCCTGCACTGCTCCCTTCCGACCGTTTATCTACATGGTCTAGACGGGAAGTGGTTGACTGGCTGAATGTTGATCCTT
Organism: Staurois parvus; assembly: GCF_062004578.1. Classification (NCBI taxonomy): domain Eukaryota; kingdom Metazoa; phylum Chordata; class Amphibia; order Anura; family Ranidae; genus Staurois; species Staurois parvus. The sequence continues at coordinate 18,962,416 of NW_028317813.1, forward strand.
CTATGAGCAGTTTAAAGCAGAACTTCTCTCTCAATCAGCATTGACTATTTTTAATCATTCTGCTTCTAGTATTAGTAAATAGATTGTAAAGTATATCATATTTACTTGTTTTAAACTTTTTTGTTTTTCTTTTGCATTTTTTAGTCACTTCCTGATTTCTAGACCCGAGCAAATGATGTCATACATGCCAGGTGTGTTCAGGAGGGGATGAGGAGTTTTCTCAGCTAAGCACACCCTCCTGCCTGTATGCTTGAGCTAAGGGCAGATGTATTCCTGGAAGTAAATGCTACATGAATCATCTGCCCTTACTCATGATGGCCATAGCGAAATGCTAATGGATGATTTTCAAAGTGATTTCCTAGCAAAATAAAGCAAGAAAACAGAGATGGATGGACGACTTTGCTTTTAATATTAAAAGTGAATTAAATTGTGTTTTTGGTTTGTATTGCTCAGATGCAGCTTAGTTCTGCTTTAAGAAATTGTTAAAGGAAAAAAATGAGCATGACTGCCAGGCAAGTAGTATTTTCATTAAGTGCTCAACAGTGGCTCTCCCTGTGGTTTTTTTTTTTTTTTTCCTCTCGGCACGTTTTTTTGTTTTAACATATGGTCAAAATTACCATAAATTCTATCCATTTCTGCAAGTTTAATTTATAGTGATATAGACCACCACGAACAAATATTTGGCGACAACTCCTAAAAAAACCTGGGCTTCTTCCTGGAAGTTTCAAATTTTCCAAGAAAATACAATATCAGTCAGTAGTAAGGGTGGGTACAATATGATCTTACTAGATGCACTTATTGACCTTTTTTTTTTTTTTTTAATTCCAGGAAATGCTTAGCTGTTTGCATTGCAGATGCATGTCTATATTTCTTTGCTGCTGCACATTACCGTAAGGCTGATTCTCCTCGTGAAGTGGGACCTGTTTCAGCCACGACGGAGATGAAAGCAGATTTGCTTCAGCTCCGTATAATATGTAGTAGATAAAAACAAATGATTTCTGTCCAGGCAGGGGATGTATGAATTGTGGCCTGTCTGCCAAGTTCTTGGGTCCATTCTTCCAGTCCAAGCTTTTTTTATTTATTATTCTGCTCCCTTAAAGAATAGTGTCATTGCTTCGTTGCGCTTTGTTGAGCCTCTTCTATATCTCACTGGCCATCACAAATAGGCTTGAAGCACAGCGTGTGTGACCAAAATATTAAACAAAGCCCTATCATTTTGGTCACGTCTGCTAACAACTCCAGCCAGTAAGCTCAGAGGAGCAACAATGGGCTGCAGAAGTGTGAGGCCTACTTTCTCATTTGACCTGGCCTGGCTGGAGCTCTTTTTGCATGCGTCAGTCATTTGTGCATGGTGATGGAATTATCCACTTGGATAATACAAAATGTGACTATGATTAAAGCACTACTAAGGTCTAATTAAAATGTAGAGCTTTGGAGCTGTTGAAATCACTAAATATAATACGGTAACACTTTTACTTTCTTTATTTGCAACTGCTAATTTGCATCCAGCAAGTGACACCCTTGAACACTGTGCCTGTGCCGACCCCCTCCTCTGTCTCTTTCTGATTTACAGCTCAGTCACAGGGAAAAGCATTGATAACTTGCTTTGTTTCATTGGACATGATCATTATTTTGCTGGTTTAAAACAGTCAGCAGTTTTTGAACCCAGGAGCACAGGCATTAAACTTCTCACATGTTTCTTTACAAAGGCACAAGGACCCGATAAAGCCATATGTTGTTCTTGTAGAAATGGCTGAGCTTTATCTAAAATTCTAATACGGTTGTTATGTGACAGGTGCAGAAATCATTATAGTGAATCACAGCTGCTCAGTTCAGACGTAAATGGATAATGCCCCTGGGCTCACAGAAAGTGGGTTAAATGACACTGCCTGCCATTTATAATGAGAGACAAATGAGAGGGGTAGCTCCAGGATGAGTCTAAGTACTGCAGTCAAGTCCAAAGCGATATATTACAAAAAATGGAGGTCAGTGTAAAATATGTTTATTTTATTATTATTATTATTATTATTATTATAATACAGGATTTATATAGCGCCAAGAGTTTGCTCAGCGCTTTACAATATAACGGGAGACAATACAGTAACAATACAGTTCAATACAAGAGGGATTTGAGGGCCCTGCTCCTTGGAGCTTACAATCTAGGAGGGAAGGGCTAGTGGTACAAAAGTTAGTAACTGTGGGGGATGGACTGGTAGGAAGAATAGAAGATTCCATTATTAGCTGAGGGCAGGATAGGCTTCCCTGAAGAGATAGGTTTTCAGAGATTGCCTAAAAGTGAGCAGAGTAGGCGATAGTCTGATAAATTGGGGTAGAGAGTTCCAGAGGATGGGGGAAGCTCTGGAGAAGTCCTGGAGACGAGCATGGGAGGAGGAGACAAGGGAGCTAGAGAGTAGGAGGTCTTGCCAGGAGCGGAAAGTACAGTTTGGGTGATATTTAGAGACAAGATCGGTGATGTAATTTGGGGCAGAGTTATAAATGGCTTTACACATTATTGTTAATGTTTTGAATTTTATCCGTTGGGCAATGGGAAGCCAGTGGAGGGATTGGCAGAGAAGGGTGGCAGATATGGAACGGTTAGTAAGGTGGATGAGTCTGGCAGCAGCATTCATGATAGACTGAGGAGGGGATAGCCTGCGGTGAGGTAGGCAAATATACAACTATACAAATATAATTGTTTACTCTAACTTTCTGTGTATTTTGGGAGCTGTGATCACAGGCTTAAACCAATCTAAACTTTGCCTGCCAGCCAGTCTACATCTGCACTGTAAATGCAGATAAGGACTGAGAACAAAGGGACACATTTGTTCCACATACCTGTTTGACTTCAGTGAGAACAATTAGCAGATGGATGCCTGCACATTGTTGTTGCTATGATCCATAGGGTTTTTTAATATTTTTTTTAAAAAAGTCCAAATGGCATGTAAGAACAAGGGTCGACGCGTTTCATGCCAATGGTGCCTAATCATTATGATTAAGGGCCTGCTGGTGTGAAATGTGTCAGTACTTGCTCTTACTATGTGTCATGCTATTTGGGCTATTTTTTTCCTTTTTCCTTTTCCAATTGTTATTTATTGAAAGTTTACAATACAATGAGATAAACAAGGCACCAAATGAGAAGGTAGTGACAATCATACACATAGTCATTCAGGTGCTTCAGAACAGAAGGATTGTTAACAATGCAATATTCCCTGAGTTTAGTATTAAACATTTCTATGACAAACCATCCAGGTGCAGGGTATACCCAAGTGGGTCCCTAAAACACTGCAAGATCAGCATGTCAGGTATTTAAATTCACATATGGTACTCTTTTTGTTTCCAACCCACATGGGATGGGTAACCGAGGATGGCCATCTTTTAATCGAGTCTTCTGGTAAATCAGAGAAACTGCATAGAAAAGTAAGAGATATAGTAAAGATAAGAAAAAGAAGGGAGAAAGGAAATTAGCAGCGGCTAGCCTCCTGACTGCCTCAGTTGGCCACAGGACATATTTAGGTGGCTGTACCCATTAAATATTTTATACAGGGATCCCAGGTCTTTTCAAATTAATGTATATTGTCCTGTAGAATTGTGGTAAGGTGTTCATTGATCGTGATCCAGGATATTTTAGCCTTCAGGAGGTCAAAAGGTATTGTAGGGGATTTCCATGATCTCGCTATGGAGATTCTTGCTGACACAAAAATGAATGCAGTTAGGCATTGAGTGGGCCTTGGGGTTCCCTCCGTTGGGAGGTTCCACACCAGCCTAATAATGCTTGGTATGGAGACTTGGTCAGGTTTGCACCGGTAAGTGAATAAAGGAAATTATAGGTACAGATCCAGAATCTCCTAACTTTTGGGCACGTCCACCAAATATTATAAGCCATGCCCTCTTGACCACAGCCCCTGAAACAAAGGAAGGAATCTTCCAGGACCCACTTGGCCACTCTAGCTGGGACCATATCCCACCTCAAAAGCACGATGTAATTGGCTTCAATTAAGGATGTATTAATTATTGATTTTGCTGGATACTGAGCCAACTTATGCCATTCTGCCAGGTCCAGGGTGTCCCCCCCCCGTATCCCTCTCCCATCTCTTCATATAGGATGACTTAACCTCAATAGAGGACAGCTGGGCATAGAGTTGAGATATCCCGAGTGTTTGTCAGTGCCCCTACAAAGATGTTTCATCGGTGTTATAGTGGAGAGGTCCGACTTTCTCCTCAGGAAACATATTTATTTATTTCAGGTACTTCTATAGCGCCATCAATTTACGCAGCACTTTACATATACAGTGGGGATCGAAAGTTTGGGCACCCCAGCTAAAAATTTGTATTAATGTGCATAAAGAAGCCAAGGAAAGATGGAAAAATCTCCAAAAGGCATCAAATTACAGATTAGACATTCTTATAATATGTCAACAAAAGTGAGATTTTATTTCCATCATTTACACTTTCAAAATAACAGAAAACAAAAAAATGGCGTCTGCAAAAGTTTGGGCACCCTGCAGAGTTAATATCTTGTACTGCCCCCTTTGGCAAGTATCACAGCTTGTAAACGCTTTTTGTAGCCAGCCAAGAGTCTTTCAATTCTTGTTTGAGGTATCTTTGCCCATTCTTCCTTACAAAAGTCTTCCAGTTCTTTGAGATTTCTGGGCTGTCTGTCACGCACTGCTCTTTTAAGGTCTATCCATAGATTTTCAATTATGTTGAGGTCAGGAGATTGTGAAGGCCATGGCAAAACCTTCAGTTTACGCCTCTTGATGTAATCCCCCGTGGATTTCGAGGTGTGTTTAGGATCATTATCCATTTGTAGAAGCCATCCTCTCTTTAACTTCAGCTTTTTCACAGATGGCATCAAGTTACCATCCAAAATTTGCTGAAATTTTATTGAATCCATTTTTCCTTCTACTCGTGAGATGTTCCATGTGCCACTGGTTGCAACACAACCCCAAAGCATGATTGATCCAACCCCATGCTTAACAGTTGGACAGAGGTTCTTTTCATTAAATTCTGTGCCCCTTCTTCTCCAAACGTACCTTTGCTCATTCCTGCCAAAAAGTTCAATTTTAACCTCATCGGTCCACAGAACTTGTTTCCAAAATGCATCAGGCTTGTCTATATGTTCATTTGCAAAGTTCAAACGATGATTTTTGTGGTGAGGACGTAGAAGAGGTTTTCTTCTGATGACTCTTCCATGAAGACCATATTTGTACAAGTATCTCTTTATAGTGGAATAGTGTACCACAACTCCAGTGTCTGCCAGATCTTTCTGGAGGGATCGTGCAGTCATACGTGGGTTTTGAATTGTTTTTCTCACAATCCTGCGAGCTGTTCTGTCTGATATTTTTCTTGGTCTTCCAGATCTTGCTTTAACTTCCACTGTTCCTGATGACTGCCATTTCTTAATTACATTCCGAACAGAGGATATTGACATCTGAAAACGCTTTGCTATCTTCTTATAGCCTTCTCCAGCTTTGTGAGCGTCAGCTATTTTCAGTTTCAGTTTTCTAGACAACTGCTTAGAAGAACCCATGGTGCTGATTGTTGGGGCAAGGTCAGATGAGTCTGGGCATTTAAAACCTTTGAGATTGACATAACCTGGTCTTCCCAGACGATGATTGAGAACAATCCATGACACTGGCAGGTCTCAGCTTGGCAAAGGGGGCAGTGCATGCTATAAATTCTGCAGGGTGCCCAAACTTTTGCAGACGCCATTTTTTGTTTTCTGTTATTTTGAAAGTGTAAATGATGGAAATAAAATCTAACTTTTGTTGACATATTATAAGAATGTCTAATCTGGAATTTGATGCCTCCTTGGAGATTTTTCCATCTTTCCTTGGCTTCTTTATGCACATTAATACAAATTTTTAGCTGGGGTGCCCAAACTTTCGAACTCCACTGTATATTGTACAATCACATCAGTCCCTAACCCTCAAGGGGCATACAATCTAAGGTGTGTAATCTGAGCATAAGGCTACGTTCACACTAGCGTTGTGTGCAGGCGGCAGAGAGGCGTTTGAGAAGCGTTTTTACCGTTTCCCAAACTCCTCTGCCAATTCTGCACATTACAGCACATGGTGCTGTTCTAACGGGATCGTTTGCGTCGCGGCAAAACGGATGCCTCTGGTCAAGTCAGGAGGCTTTGAAGCCTCCTATTCTCGTCTATGGTGCCGCTCCGCAAACGCCCGGCCGGCGTTTACGGTGCGGTTGCGGGGCGGTAACACCACTCAAACTGCATTATAGGCGTTTGTGGGGCGTTATTAACGCTGTGCAAACGCCTAGCTACCGCAGCTAAACCGCACATATGCGTTTGCGGAGCATTTGCCGAGCGTTAAAAAACACTCCGCAAACGCCGGACCAATGCTTGCCAAACGCTATAGGGGCATTTGGCAAGCGTTGGTAAAACAGCCAAGTGTGAACGAGCCCTAACTATGTTGTTCCGATTGTGGTAGGTTGTATTTTTCTTGTAGGGGTTGCATGGACAAAACCCCTTGATGGTCATAGAAATCTGCTATAAGCAGGAGACCCTTGTTGGCCCACCAGTGGAAATTCTGGGGTGTTAGACCAGGCATGAATTCCGGGCTCTCCAGCAATGGAGCCAGTAGCATATGGACAGATCTGAATTTGTGTTTTGTGGCTAATCTGGCCCATAGGCTCATAGAAAAGAATAGTGTGGGGCAAAGAATCGAGGGTATGTTCTTGGCCTGCATCCACAATTTTTTTTTTTTTTTTTTTTACTTTTTTGATTTTTTTTTTTTTCAATAAACCTATGAATCTTGGCAACAACAGTGTGCAGATATTCATTTGCTAATTGTTCATGTTTTGCAGTACAAGCCAGAGTGGCACCTGTGTTTGTGGGACTGACCCGGAGCGGGGTATAGTGTTTTGGATTACTTGACTTCAGTGCCTGGAGCCCCAAATAATAATTTCTCTATTATCTACCTTGTCCAGTCAGAGAATGCCTTGTGTTTATTGAGAAAAAAACAGGGCATCTGTGAATGGTGGCAGTGCTGAGTAAGTGACCCCTTTTGGTCAGTGTGGAAGAGGAAAGCCACTTGCCCACACAGAATCTATATGGGACCTAGAAGATCATGCCTATCACTGTAGTAGCTCCCAACTATTGCAGTGATTTCCACAGCAGCCCTTTGGGTATGAACTATGCATAGCTGCATTGTGCCAATCTGGATCAATGCATGTAAAACAAATAACTCTTGCAGTTCAGCTTGAATGTTAAAATGTGTGGTCCAATGTGCCTTTTGTTATTTTATGTCTGCAAAAGTTTCTTTTTCCCTCAATATAGGGCCTCTATTTTTTTTTTTTCATTGCACATTTTCATACATCAAATGACAACTCAATTAAAACAGTAAGTCAAATGTTTTCTGTGTGTGCATCTCGTGACAAGAGCTGTAAACTGGTAATTGTGCGATTCCCTGTGCATATCTAAAAGGTTGGTGGTGATACATTCACCCATCCTCATCCCTGCATCACTGTATTGCCAGGACCTACCGAGATCTTCTCCCCTCCACTTACTAAAAGTCTTGTTCCCTTTCCTTTACAGAAAATGTTGGAAAATCTATGTGTATGTCAAGTGCTAAGTTTACTCTTTTCATAGTTTTTTGTGATCCCTTGCTTGTAAGTGTTGGACCCTTTATTAATGAATACATTTAGGAACGGTATCAGCTTTGTATGGTAAAATAGGAGAATGATTAGCGTGATTAGGTGAGCGGTGTATATGGCTGCAGGGACGAATTTATGCGTTTATCGATTTTAAGAGCATCTGGGTCAGAGGACATGTCAACCCTTTGTAAATAAACCATGGCTTTTTTCGCTGTCTAAATATTAACATTTGCTGAAGACCTGTTTAATTGGGACCAATTTATGACTCTGCATCACAGCAGTAATGTTTTTATTAATTGAAAGTAAAAAAAAGTACAAGTAATTAAAATGTATTCATTAAAACAGCCGTGTCAACTGCTAACAGCTTGGCCCTGCTAGCCCTACAACCTGTGCGAAACACATGTACATCATTTATATAGAACGCTACTTGGCAACAAAATGCTGAGATGTTACTCATGGTGTTTCTTATTGGTTTTGTCCTAATGATTATGAAGTTTGGTGTGACCTTCCAAGATATAGTATATCACTGTCACAAGCGATACCAATCCAAATAATTAGCAAAACAGGCACACATCGGTGCTTAAAATTGTGCATTTACTGCATTTTATATGCAAGATTTATTTTACATCACTGCACAAAAACCAGGATTTACTGAATGCAAGGTGAGTAAACATCTAAATATCTCAGGCGGACAGGAACAAGGTTGGGAATTTATAGCAGCGAGATCTCACTTTTGGAACTTCTTATACTTATAAGAATCTGTGAGATGACTTTTTTTTTTTTAAGCAACCTCTAAATATTTTATTTAGCATATTATACTGTTGGACTGTGATGGCTACAACTAGTTTTGATCTGCATCTGTTGTTATTTTCGCTGTGGAAGCTTATACATCATATCACTGAGTGAGCTGGATATATTTTTGAGCCCCGGTATAATGCATACATTTATACCAGCCTTGGTGTTTAAGGATATTTGATGTCTTTTTTTTTCTAGGTTCATTTGTGTCACAGTATCTCGGTTTGATGCAGTTGCCTTGCAGTAACATTGAAATGGATGGTTATCTCATCCAAGAGTGTAGTGCAATATAAACATATAAAAGTGGGTTTTGAAACTCTGCCTAAAATGATTATGAGTTACCACAGTTTGTTTATAACAATTTTATAGCACTTTTAACTTGTTTTTCAAACATTTAAAGTAATCTAGATTAACTCATTTTATTTATGAATGTGCCGCTGATTTAGTTTTCTGAACACTGGGATTTCAGGTGCTATGGGGAGAATTTAAAATGACCTTCAACTGGATTTTGTTAGAATTCTATTTAATTCCTCATGTACATACCGTACGCACATACATACAGTGCTGTGAAAAAGTATTTGCCCCCTTCCTGATTTTTTTTTCTTTTCTTTTTTTTGCATATTTGTTACACTTACATGATTCTGAGCATAAAACAAATTTTAATATTACACAGAGATGACCTGAGTAAATACAAAATGCAGTTTTTAAATGATTTCATTTATTAAGGGAAAAAGCTGTCCAATCCTGCTTGGCCCTATATGAAAGCGCAATTGCCCTTAAACCTAATAACTGGTTGCGGCAACAACTGCAATCAAGCGTTTGCGATAACTGGTAATATCTTTCACATTGCTGTGCAGGAATTTTGGCGCACTCTTGTTTGCAGAATTGGTTTAATTCAGCTACATAGGAGGGTCTTTCTACCATGAACGGCTTGTTTATCACAGCATCACAGCACCTCAGCCGGATTTAAGTCTGGACTTTGACTAGGCCACTCCAAAACCTTAATTTTGAGCCACTGAGAGGTGGACTTGCTGGTGTGTTTCAGATCATTGTCTTGCTGCATAACCCTAGTGCACTTGAGCTTGAGGTCACAAACTGATGGCTGGACAATCTCCTTCAGGATTTTTTGGTAGAGTGCAGAATTCAAGGTTCCATCAATTATGGCAAGTCATTAAAGTCCTGAAGCTGCAAAGCAGCCCAGACCATCGCACTACCACAACCATGTTTGACCGTTTGTATGATCTTTTTATGAAATGCTGTGTTTTACGCCAGATGTAACGTGACCCACACCTTCCAAAAACTTTTGTCGCAGTCCACAGAATATTTGCCCAAAAGTCTTGGGGATAATCAAGATGTTTTTTGGCAAATGTGAGACAAGCCTTTGTGTTCTTTTTGGTCATCAGTGGCTTTCGCCTTGGAACTCTCCTGTGGATATCATTTTTGCCTAGCCTCTTTCTTATTGTTGAATCATGAACACTGACCTTAACTGAGGTAAGTGAGGCAGTTCTGTAGATGTTGTTCTGGGTTCTTTTTATGACCTCCTGGATGAGTACACAGCATTTGTCCAAAATTATTTGAAGGGACAAGCATGAAAATATTTTTTCGTACGATGTCAGATCGTATGATTTTCATTTAATCAGTACAGTTTTCATTGGAGAATACAATACAAATACATTACATCACTTCTGAATTCTTATTCTGTTATATAAGCTTTTTCTCAACTGTAGTGACCTCTTCACTTTCGACATAAGACTATTATGCAAAAAAAAAAATAAGACGATCATTCATCCGATATTCTCATCGTGATTACAGGGCTTAAGGCAGGCTATACGCAAGTAATTTTCTTTTATTCAGCCCACTGGATGAACAAAAGAAAATGATTCCATTCTCCTATTCCACATCGAGTGTGGGGAATCCTTCTTGCTAAGCTATTGTATTCTGACAGAGGTGAGAGTTCCACACTGTCAGAATACACCCATCAATACCCCTGGCTATAGCTGGTGGCATTAATCAAGGGGCATATTTTCCAACAGGCTAGTTTTATACAAGCTGAACAATAGTTCAACTTGAGTACAACCAGCCTGCCTGTCCCTGAACACAATTCTGCTAGTCCCTGAACAAGATGAATTTTGATCATGTATGGCCAGTTTAAAGCTATAATCAGGCTTCCTCTCTAACTAAGCCAATAAACTGACGGTTTTGGGCTTCAACAAAATGGCACTCTCTAGCAAGAAAAAATAGGAGCAATGCTGGACGCAATTTACAGCACACACTAAATTTTGTAGCATAATTAATAATGTGGAGTATATGTTTTAAGAACATTGCTTGTTATCAAATTGTTATGGGTAAAGTTCCACTTTATGAACCAGGCTATGCCCAATTGGCTCTGTTTTGTATCTCTCTTTTATATAAAACGTTATAAAAAAGTTGGAAAAAAAAGTTCAGTTTTAAAGTATATGTGAACTGAAAACTTTTTTTTTCCTTTTTTCAGATTGGATAAGAGTAGGGGAAGGTTAACACATAACACAGACAACACTTTGAGTGAAGAGGGATTAGAAAACCTGTCAGATTTTATTGCTGTGTCTCCATTAACGAAATTCACCCTATTTGTCCTGTTTACTGTTATTACAGAGAGTTGTCACCAGAACAGGAATAAAGAGGAAATATTCCAATAGGGACACTATATTCCTTATCTCTAAAGGAATTTCCTATCCCTTCCTGTTTTGGCAATGGGACAGGGAGTGAAGGGAAAATTCCCCAATGGGACACACAGGGCAAAAAACAGGGGTTATAATGCTCCCTTACTCCCTACTGCTGTATTTTTTTTTTTACTGTGTCTCATTAGGGAGATTTTGCAACTTTGAAGTGTTAGTAAACTGTACACATTATCACAACTACTTGGTGTATCTAGGTGAATTATACCTTGTTTTTTGGGACACATTTGGCTTTCTTTTAGTAAATGGTAATGGATAACTCCTATTTGAGTGCATTTTCTGCTGGAGTGCAAAACAGCAGTTGAACACAGCAGTTTAACTGGAGCAGCAGGAGGATACAACAAAGAACTCTACTGCACACTGGGTGGACTGCAAGCAAACACCCTGAGAAACCTCTTCTACAAGTTTGATTCCCACTCCATCTACCCCCTCTACTCCTCCGTTCCATATTACTATCCTCTGCTCTCAAAATTTCCTTTCTTTTCCCCTCTGCTCCAGCCCAAAGCTTATACATATCACCCTCACTTCTACCATCTCCCTACTACTGCTCTCATCACCTCCTGCTAATACTTCACTCACCTGCTGACCCAAACACCAGGTGTCAGAGCCTGGGTCTGAACCTTGGCCTTCTGCGGTGAGTGACAATGTTTCTTCCTGCTGAGCCACCCGGAATGCTGGACAGCTCTCTTGACAATTATTTGGATGATCCTACCTTGACCTTGTTTATCATGAACCTTGAACCCCTTGCTCCTCCCATGAACCTCCTGATATAAGCCATGTCTCTGCGCTTCCTGTTTGCCAAATTATTGTGCTCTCCAGCCAGTAACTTGCTCCTTATTGTCTCTGTTATTATCCATATTTTGCTACCATTTGTTATTGACCCTTGGCTTGTTCTCGACTATGCTTCTGCCTGATCCCAACCTGCGACTGCTCCTTAACGATCTTTGCTTGTTTACTGACTACGCTTCCGTTTGATCCTTACCTGCTTATACGCTACTGGACCTCCGCTTGCTCACTTCCTGGTGGGGTGGTCTGGAGGATCGCGTCCTGGTACTAAAAAGCAGCAAAATCCATCTCCACCATCAGGAGCTCTCGTGAACACCAGTTGGTACTTAGACACCGCACTCCTCTGCCACGGTGATCTGCCTGTGTACCTGTTCTGCTGTTTTCAGGTGAGCCTTTCCACTGCTATAGCAACTGGTCTTTGAGCCTGACCCCTGATTGTGACACCAGGACAGGAAGGCATGTGCACTCATATACATCCCGCTCCCATCTTACTTTCCTCACCCTCTTTCTCCTAACCTCTGGGGATATTTCCCCAAACCCTGGTCCTCCAGGATCTCACCCCCACACACTAGGCACCCTCCTTCCTTTGGGAATAGCCGCAATCCACTCAACTTAATCTCAATCCCCATGCTCCTAAAAACCACCCTCCCTTTTTCATGTGCATTCTGGAATGCCCGCTCTGTCTGTAATAAGCTCACCTATGTTCATGACCTTTTTGTCTCCCGTTCCCTTAACCTACTAGCAATTACAGGAATGTGGCTTCAAGCATCAGATTCTGCTTCTTCTGCAGCACTTTCCTATAGAGGCCTTCTCTGTACCCACTCACCCAGACCCAGTGGTCAGAATGGAGGTGGAGTTGGTTTGCTTCTATACCCACTGAGGACCTTTCAAGTCCTCCCTAACCCTCCCTCTCTATCCTTCTCTTCTTTCAAGACTCGCTGCATTCGGCTGTTTTCTCCCATTTCTGTGAGGATTGCAGTGATCCACTGGCCGCCTGGACCGGTGTCGCACTTTCTTGATGACCTCTCTGCTTGGCTACCCTACTTTCTCTCCTCTGAAATACTCACTATCATTCTTGGAGATTTTAACATCCCCAGTAGTGTGAACAACCCAGCTACATTCTAACTTTTCAACCTAACCTCATCTTTTGCCCTAATACGATGGATACAGTCCTCCACTTACTCTGATGGGAATACATTAGACCTGTTTTCTCCCATCTTTGCACTCCCTACAACCTCACAAACACCCCCTTTTCTCTCTCTGATCACAATCTCATCACCTTCACAGTGTCAACTCTTATCCCTGTAAGCAGCAAATAGTTATCCACAGAAACCTTCACAACTTAAACCCTTCTCTTTTCTACTCTGCAACTGACCGCCTCTACAACAGAATCTCTCCCCTGTCCTGCCCTGACCTGGCCACTGCTGTCTACAACAATTCGCTTTCATCCATGCTAGACTCACTTGCGCCTTTATCTACATGAAGTATCAGGCCCCGACTATTACAACCGTGGCAGACTGACGACACCAGAAATCTTAAGCGACAGTCGTCCACTGGAGCGATTGTGGAGTAAAACCAAATCTCGGCAAGCATTCACGCTATATAAATCTGCTTTCTTAACATACAATTCCTCCCTCCATGCTGCATAACAAGCCGCCTTTGTCACTCTTATTAATACCTTATCATCCAGTCCTCGTCGTCTCTTCTCTACTTTTATTTCTCCACTCCACCTCCACCCAGTAACTAATTCACTGCTTACAAGATTGCAAATCATTTCAAAAACAAGATTGATGCAATTTGTAGGGGAATTTCCGCTACACAGACATCTATCCCACTTAGCATACCTTATACTAAGCCTCCTTCAACACTTTCCTCTTTTGACCTTGCTACTACTGAAGAGGTCACTAAAGTTTTCTCAGAAGCCTGGCTCACTACCTGCCCCCTGGATCCTGTCCCCTTTCAACTACTATGGTCACCCTCCTCTTCTGTCCTATGCTCCCTCACATCTTCAATCTCTCCCTCTCTAATGGTGCGTTCCCCACCCCTCTAAAGCATGCACAGATCACTCCCATACTTAAAAACTCCTTTCTGGACCCCACCAACCTGAACAACTTAAGACCCATCTCCCTGCTCCCGTTTCCCTCTAAACTCTTAGAACGCTTAGCCTACAATCGCCTGAGCACCTACCTCACTGACAACAACCTTCTTGACTCTCTAAAACCTTCTTGACTCTTTACAGTCTGGCTTTTGCTCACTACACTCCACTGAAACAGCTCTACTAAAACTCACTAATGATTTACGAACTGCTAAAACCAATGGCCACTACTCCATACTCTTACTACTTGACCTCTCTGCGGCTTTTGATACTGTTGACCATCCCCTCCTCCTCAAAAACTCCATTCTCTTGGCCTCAGAGACTCTGCTCTCTCCTGGTTCTCTGCCTAGCTATCGCAACACTCCTCCTATCCACTTCCTCTTTCTGTAGGGGTCCTTCAAGGTTCTGTCCTTGGACCCCTTTTCTTCTCCATCTACACCTCTTCACTCGATAAACTTCCATGGCTTTAAGTACCATCTCTATGGTGATGACACACAAATCTATCTTTCTACTCCTCACCTCACCCCTTCAGTCTGCTCTCGCATTACTAACCTACTAAGTGACATATCAGCATGGATGTCACTGCACTTTCTCAAACTAAATCTGTCCAAAACAGATCTCATACTATTCCCTCCAGCCCGTGCCCCCTCCCCTGACTTCTCCATCAAGATCAATAATACAACCATTAGTCCCTCCCCTCATGCCAGGGTACTAGGTGTAATCCTGGACACCCATCTGTCCTTTCAGCCCCAAATCCAATCACTGTCCAAATCTTGCAGACTTCACCTCCGCAACATCTCCAAGATACGCCCGTTCTTTACCTGAAACCACTAAGAAACGTGTTCACTCCCTTGTTATCTCTCGCCTTGACTATTGTAACTCCCTCCTCCTTGGCCTACCTCATCACAGGCTATCCCCTCCTCAGTCTATCATGAATGCGGCTTGCAGACTCATCCAGCTTACTAACCGTTCCATATCTGCCATCCCTCTCTGCCAATCCCTCCACTGGCTTCCAATTGCCCAACAAATAAAATTGAAAACAATAACATATAAAGCCATTTATAACTCTGCCCCAAATTACATCACCAACCTTGTCTCCAAATATCACCTCCATCCTCTCCGCTCCTCCCATGACCTCCTGCTCTCACTTTTAGGCAATCTTTTGAAAACCTATCTCTTCAGGGAAGCCTATCGCGCCTTCAGCTAATAACGGAACCTTTCATTCCTCCTATCAGTTTTTACCTTTTGTATCACCAGCCCCTCCCTCTTAGATTGTAAGCTCCATGGAGCAGGGCCCCCCTAACCCTCTTGTATTGAACTGTATCGTTGCTGTATTGTCTCCCTTTATATTGTAATATGTGTATGTTATTTGTTGTTTGTGCCCATAGTAGGGCTGAGAAACAATAGTGCGCATTTGCTTTTTTATCCTGTTGAAAAAAGACAGACGCTGACAGTAATTTTAAAAATGCTTTTTTCTTTTAATTTTTTTTTTTTTTTTTACCCTACCTAAAATACACTGACCTTGACCCTAACCTGGACACTGACCTAGATCAAGCCCTGTTCTACCTATTGTTTATTTTTTATTTCTATATTTTTTTACACAAATTTAATTTTGTTTACATTTTTCTCCTCTAGCAAAAGAAAAAGATGCAATGTATTATACAATGTATCTTTCCTCTATTAAAGAGGAGTAAAAAAACACAGAGGTGGCCTACACAGTGACTGATCACAGGGATTGCCAGTCAGAGGCTATCACAGTGATCAGGTAATTGGGAACCAAGCTTCCTGGTTCCTGATCATTTGTACATAACCCAAGGATCTCTGTGAGAGTCCAGTCCCTGTGCTGGGACTGTGCAGCACAAACACAATGAATGCATATATGCGGTCTCACAGAAGAGTCACATGTGTGAAGCCGCATACTGTATATGTGTACACAGGGTGGGAAGGGGTTAAATTTTGTTTTCAATACAAAACTTAAAACCCAGTAAAATCATCACTAGCTCTCTGTGCTTCTCTATGCAATGCTGGTAGATTAAAACTGGTGAAAGGGCACAGCAGGAAGGTGTACATTGCTTCCTGAAAGCAGGAAACTGTGGCAGCTCCCACATGCAATGCTGAGCCTCCATCATTGAAAGAAATAAAATCAAATGAATTAATAAAATGGGCAGGCCAGGGATTGTAAGGCTGGGGAGGAAATCTGATTTGCTGCAGCTTCTAAGGCTTCTATGCAAACTGGCTCACAAATCGCTGCTTCTACAGGAGTTTTGTGTTTTACCTGTAGAAGCAGCTCAGTGTTATCCTATGTGTCCATAAACATTAAGACGATTAGAGGCATATATTAAGCTCAACGTTTAGAGGCAGGGAGAAAAAACATTCTGATGTGCGTTTTTTGGAGCTTTCTGACGGAAAAAATGCTAAACACCTCTAAAGTCTCCTAAACTGTGTACAAAAATACGCTATATCAGCATTTTATTTCTGCCAAGGGCTTTTTTTTTTTTTAAGCCCGGTTTGCAGAGAGCCTAATACACACTCAATATATCGAACAAAATAAAATGTAATAACAGTTTTAATGGAATCTGCATGATCACATGTCTTGTAAGTTGTCAGTGCTCATTTACAGTCAGTATGTATACAGAAATCACTGTTAAGCTGTAAACTTTTTTTTTTTAATTTTTTGTTATTTTTTTTCTTCCATAGTATACAATGGCTCAGAAAGTGAAATTTGTAAATCTGGACTTGGACATGGCGCCTCCTGTATCTGTGGACTCCAAACTGTCCACCCATTTGTACGGCTTATCATTTCCAGCTGATAGCATAGAAGCTGCTTTAGAAATCCCAGCAGAAGCAGTTCACTCTGGCAGTAATTTATCACCATACAATGAATGCCTTACAGTATGCTATTGATAAGCCTTTTCTTAAAAGGTGGTTATCAAACAAAAAAGAAACATTGGTTAAACATATCATACATTTTGTTTAAGGCAGAGGTTTTGTTTTTGGTGCACACAAATGGGTTTGGGAACTTTGTTCTGGACCAGTTTGTATTTTTGGAGAGTGGGTGGTTGAAAAGGTTTGGCCGGCAGAATGTTTTTGCTGTTTTCCCTTCTGATTGTAGAGATAAGTCCCGCATGTCCCACAGACTTGCATATAAGCAATGTTTTGGTACTTGTACCTCTCACCTCAGCAGTGTTTGGGCAACATTTAGTGTTTAGATAGCATTTGAGAGTAGGTTAAGGTGCAGCACTGTGGATTTATGGCTTTTGTGCAGGTTACTTGCACTTTCCCATAGACTTCTGTTTGATTGCATGTTTTTGGTGTGTTTTCTGAAAGCGCCCCAGAAGTCCTGCATACTACATTCTAATAGAAAATGTTTGGTAAAAAGTAATCTGTACAAAAATCATGGTACACTGTGCTGCATTCGCTCTGCAGCCAAAATGCAGTTAGAAAGCAATCACTTGACCACTTATCGCTGAGTTCTCACAGCTGTTCTGAGCAGAGAGCGGTGACTGTTATGCAGGCCATAGACGGGTCGAAAATCGTCCATTTTTTTGGACGAAAAAAAATCTGCCGATTTTCGCACCGTTAATGGGTTAATTGGTTGGCCGTTTTTCAGGGTTTTGGCACATTTTTTCTATCGGTGAAGTTGGAAAAAAATCAGCCAATTTGTCGGCAATGATGGGCAAATCAGTCGATCTTTTTACCGATAAAAAATCTGCGCATGAGCCGTGGCCTGCAAGAAGAAAAAGAATTCCAGTCTGCTATTATATTTGACATGAAAAAGTATTGCGGTTGCAACAATGTATCTATTTGTATCCGAATAAAAACATCTGTATCCAAAATGGATACAAATGGATACATTGTTGCAACCGAAATACTTTTTCATGTCAAATTTAATAGTGGAGCTCTCTGCAGGGCCAGAAGTAATTAAATGCCGGCCGTAGACTGGATAAAAATCGGACGATTTTTTTTTTTCTGTTTTACCGTTGGTGGTAATGTCGGCCTATTAAACGTCCGATTTTTAATTTTTTTTTCTTTTTAAAAAAAAAAAACAAAAAAAAACGGCCACTTACGACCTGTCTATGGCCTGCATTAGTCACCGCTGTCTTCTGCCACCCATCCCCTCCTGCGCTCACTGCTCCAGACTCTGGGGTGGATCCCGACTTTGAAGTTGGGATCTTTCCCCAGCCTGGACCGGCTTTGTGATGTCAGCTGACACTGGGCTTCAGTCTGCTGTCGGCTGAAAACGGGGCATAAGAGTGCAGAACAAACTGCACTTCTGTGACCCTCAGGTGAATTAGAGCCAAATGAACTTTGGCTGTACTTCTCCTTCTAGGTAAGCAACAGTTAAAATGTCATTGGGAGTCTTGCCTCTGGCTTTCAGCATTATGTTGAGAATACTTGTTTGGGACAGGCGACAATTGGAAGCATGGATATGCTGAAATTCACATTTATTTTCAGCGCCAAAAATCTTGCATCTTCATGTGCTACAGACATATCTGCAGACAGGTTAGTCTGAGTGTTGTAGACAGAAATACCTTTTTGACAACAGGATTGTTTTAATCATACCCAACCACCTTTTATGGCTGGCTTCACTGTTTATCATTACTATTACAGATATCAGCAGATATCACACTTGGAAATGGACCTTCCATTTAGAGCTGTAAATCTAAGATCATGAACTTGAATGTTGCAGTTTACCAGGTTTACCTGGTGATCCTGCCAATAACACTTCCTGTATCTAAGGAGAAGTGTTGTCACCTTATGGAAGAGCTACAAAATACTTCTGTCCTCTTAATAACATAATGGGGGGTGTTGTTCTATATTCCCAACACAGACATTGGGGGATATTTACTAAAACTGGAACACTCAGAATCTGGTACATCTGTGCATGGTAGCCAATCAATTTCTAACTTTCGTAAAACCAGCAGATATCTACCGAAGAATTCAAGCACAGAACGGTGATGAGACTCTCAGCCACAGTAAGACATTTAAATGGTGTACACGTTTCAAAGATGGCCGTATGTCTATCAGTGATGATCCCAGCCATGGTGGTTCTCAACAGTGAACACAATCATTCATGAATATGTGAAAAGTGTGGCATGCATTTGTATTCAGCTCCCCTGAGTCAATACATTGTAGAACCACTTTTCGCTGCAATTACAGCTGCAAATCTTTTTGAGTATGTCTCTACGGGCTTTACACATCTAGAGAGTACATTTTTACCCATTCTTCTTTGCAAAATAGCTCAAGCTCTTGGAGCAGATTGGATGCAGAGCATCTGTTAACAGCAATTTTTGAGTCTTGCCACAGATTCTCCATTGAATTTAGGTCTGGACTTTGACTGGGCCATTCTAACACATGAATATGTTTTGATCTAAACCATTCCATTGTAGCTCTGGCTTATGCAGACTCGAACAGGTTTTCTTCTAAGGTTTGGCTCCATCCATCTTCCCATCAACTCTGACCAGCTTCCCTGTCCCCACAACATGATGCTGCCACCACCTTGTTTCATGGTGGGGATAGGGTGATGTGCAGTGTTAGTTTTCCACCACATATAGCGTTTTGCTTTTAGGCAAAAAAGTTAAATTTTGGCCTCATCTGACCAGAGCACCTTCTTCCACATGTTTGCTGTGTCCCCACATGCTTCTCACAAACTGCAAACGGGACTTCTTATAGCTTTTATTCAACAATGGCTTTCTTCATGCCACTCTTCCATAAAGGCCAGATTTGTGGAGTGCACAACTAATAGTTGTCCTGTGGACAGATTCTCCCACCTGATCTGTGGATCTTTACAGCTCCTCCAGAGTTACCATGGGCCTCTTGGCTGCTTCTCTGATTAATGCTCTCTTTACCTGGCCTGTCAGTTTAGATCATGGATCTCCAAACTATGGCTCTCCAGCTGTTGGAAGTACTACAAGTCCCATCATGCCTCTGCTTCTGGGTGTCTTGCCTCTGGCTTTCAGAGTCTTGCAAGGCCTCATGGGACTCGCAGTTCCTCAACACCTGGAGGGCCAAAGTTTGCAGACCCCTGGTTTAGATGGACAGCCATGTCTTGGTAGTTTTGCAGTTGTGCCATACTCTTCATTTTCAGATGATGGATTGAATAGTACTCCATGAGCTGTTTAAAGCTTGGGATATTTTTTTTTAAAACCTAACACAGCTTTAAACTTCTCAACTTTATCCCTGACCTGTCTGGTGTGTCCCTTTTGACCTTCATGATGCTGTTTGTTCACTAATGTTTTCTAACAAACCTCTCAGGGTTTGAGAAAAAAACAGCTGTATTTATACACATTAAATTACACACAGGTGGTGTCTATTTACTAATTAGACGACTTCTGAAGGCAATTGTTTCCACTAGATTTTAGTTAGGGGTATCAGTAAAGGGGGCTAAATACAAATGCACGCCACACTTTTCAGATATTTATTTGTAAAAAATGTTGAAAACCATTTATCATTTTCCTTCCACTTCACAATTATGTGCCACTTTGGTCTATCACATAAAATCCCAATAAAATAAATTTATGTTTTTGGTTGTAACGTGAAAAATGTGGAAAATTTCAAAGGGTATGAATACTTTTTCAAAGTACTGTAAAGCACTTGATTCTTGACAGGATCAGCAGATTAAATACATATTCAATGGTATATTTCACAGACCAAAAGGAAGCAAAAAAGAGTTTATTGTTGGGGTTTGCATATGCTTAATTCTTCTGAAGAGCGCAGTTTTTTGATGATTTATCACAATGGCATTTGTTCACTATTCACCTGCCCTACACACCTACAAATGGATCAATTTTTCTGTGTAAATAAATGGAAGCCAAACAGCCTTTGACTTTCTGTATGTAAACATTGATTGTGCTCTCTAGGTGAAAAGCTTTTCTGAAAAACAGATGTCTCATGATCAAGCTGTAATGTCCATCATCCTGTGAAAGAAAATTCTAGGCAACAGCTAAATATGTAATTGAAATATGCGTTTACTGTAATACCTGCCAAAGAATTTGTGTTCAGCCAGTCTTATTTACACACTGCACAGCTAGAAAGATTACTCTATTGCTTCTTGGGTCATTTCCCTGCTAATAGGACAGAGGTGAAAAGAATCCAACAGGTAGAGTCTTCATGGCAAAAGCATATATGCAGGTCCAAAAACCCTGGTGAAAGTCCATGATAGCTGTAAGAAATGGTCAGGTGGCTTATCCTGAAGGTTTCTGTGCATGAACGTAAACCTATACCAATATTTACAGTACCTGAGTCCAATCCCGATCCAGTGATCTGCAGAAGAGTGGCTGCTGTCCTGGCTCTCTGCCTCCAAATTGGCTCAGAGACCGCAGCGGGAGCCATTGGCTCTTGCTGCTGTCAATCACAGCTAGTGAGGAGGGAGCAGGGCTGAGCCCCATTCTGTGTGTTCTTATGGACACAGAGAGCAACGGCTTGGGAGTGCACTAGTGCCCCAGATCAAGTGGCTTGCTCGGTGGTCACTCGGCAGGGGGGAGGGGCCAGCACCACTGGCAGAGAACCTGAGAAGAGGAGAATCAGATCAGGTAAGTATGACATGTTTATTTTTTTTTTTATTTAAAAATTAAGCCTTTAATATCCCTTAAAAATGTATCTGAAGCCAAAACTTTTATTTTTGCTTTGGATTGACTGATGCGTAGCTAGAACCCTGTAGGGTTTTTATTGTTTTGTGTACCCATTTGGGATATTCACTCTTGATTTTGTCCTGGTGATCACTGTTACTGGGACTGAAAATGAGGAAAAAACCCACCATTTTGAGTTGCCGCCAGAACAGGAATAGAGAGTAAATCTTCCAATTGAAAGGCTTGTTCTAGTGACAGCTGCCTGAGAGAGCATTTCTCTCTGAGATTTGTTTTCATCTCACTTACTGTTGTATCTACAGAACAGGAAGTGAATGCAAATTTCTCAAAAAGAGGACCGATATAACAATTAACAACTTGACAGAGATTTTCACTATTTCCTACTCTGCCCAAAACAAAATGTTTTGGCTTTAGTTAAAGCTGAACTCCAGCCTTACCTTATTTTTTCCACACTTGTGGCAAGCCTTTTTTCCTGTGTTGAAACTGGTTGTTGTCAATTCCATGAAATCCTCCACAAAAAACCCTGTGAAGCTACAGCAGCTATCTTGAACCACCTTTATTCTCTGTTTTAACAACTTGAATCATGCATGGCTAAAGGGATGCCAGGGCTGTGTTCTGTCATACAACACTCTTGATAGAAGATCCATTGCAGGGTGTTGTGACATTTGCAGGAGCCTGCTGGCTTTGAACAAAGACTAGCAGACAAAACCAGTGATGACATCACTGGGTCTCAAAAGAAAACACAATGATTTAAATTAGAACTATAGCGCAAACCTTTTTATTCATTATTAATAAAGTAAGGGTGGGTTATTACCCCTGTCAGTTAATTTTTCACCATCTGTGTTTCATTCGGGAGATTTCCCTTCACTTCCTGTCCTATGGTCAAAAGAGGAAGATGTCCCCTATATGTCTTCTCTGGGGACAAACTAAAATTTGGGATTTTCTTTTACTTTCAGTTTCATTTATACTGGTAAAGAGAACAAATAAAGTCTCCTTAACAGGGACACAGACAGCAATAAATACCTGACAGGTGTTCTAATCCCTCTCCACTCTATCCAAAACTAAAAAGAAAGCGTTTTGCGTGTAGTTGTGTATTGATGATTGGAGGCAAGGGAAGGTATTATACGCATACGCCAGCTTTAGCTGTAATATCAGTTTTGGGCAGGCTAACCCTGTAATAAATGGCTGATTTTTGCTAAAACCTTCTATTTTAACTTAGGCCACTGCTCGCTTTTTCAGCGTTGCTTTCATTTCAGCAAAGTCATGTTGTAAACTGCTGAATTTAAAATAAAGCTGTATATGAATATGTGTCTCTGAATGGATGAGTGATGGGTTTCTGGTAAGTGACTCTGTGAATGCTTGCAGTCTCTTGTTTTCTAACAGAGAATCATAGTGTCTGTGAGAGCGGCATGCTAATGTCAGAGAAGGAACAAATACGCTTTAGTTTGAATTCAGGTCAATGTTCATTATGTTAGACTATCTCTTGCAGAGTAATGGACAAGCTGTGCTCATTTCCTATAAACTGTGTCAGTGAAGGATCTGTGTTTTAACAAGTGAAAGTAGTAGTAGGTCATTTGTAAATGCATAAAAAAATGAAACTTCAGCAAGTGCTGCAAAATTGGTCAACTGTAAAGACTACTACTTCCAGTCCTCCTACTTCTCATTTTGGTAGTTTTGGATCCTGCATGTTGATTGTTGTCTCTGGTACAGAAATGATTTCTACCTCCTCATCAGTACTGACTTATCTATTGAATAGATGTGATTAAAAGGTCATTGTATGACTACTTTGGTTGAATCTTGCATTGGTGGGTTATATGCAGTCATTGTATTACTGTTGTGGTTATACCCTGCATCTTTATTTACGAAAATGTGGGTCTTCAAAGTTTTTCAAAGATAGGTCAAGGCTCCCTTCGAAACTAAAAAAATATCAAAACCCTAACCGAAATAAAGTTACTGGGGCTTTGTAAGCACCATACCAGGAAAACTGCATATATTGTAAAAAGTCAAAGCTTTATTAAACATCATTAAAAAAAACATGATTGTAGTACAAAGATTAAACATCAAAACCACTCTGTTGATAAAAACATGTAACCTTTACATATCGTGGCTATTCAGAACATCAAGCTTATTATAAATCGCTCCAAGAATTCCATAGATGATACAACAGGTGTGTATATATAGCTCATATGTAGTTTCTTTAGAGTTTTCTCCACCGCGTTTCGCAGGAAAAAAGCCTTCTTCAGGGAGATATAACACACATCTCGGGAGATAGCATCTGGTTGTTCATGAAACGACCGAGCGACCATGATCATTCAAATCTAGAATGGACCCTTACATCAAACATTGCAAAAGAGGGGTATAGGCCAAGTGGGTAGTTAAATGGAGCCCCTCTTGTCATGGTAACAGAACTTTTCAGCCTTAAGTTTCAGTCTCCATACATATACCCAGAAGTAGTATGATGGTATGCGTGTTCTGTAGTGGAGCCCAACAGTAGACCGTTGAGTCTAAGAAAACCCCCCCAAAAAAGAGTCCACAGAAGTAGATCCAAAGTCCACAACGATGAACACTGCTGCAGATGACAATCCTCCCCAAAAACAAAAAACAAAACAAGAGCTCCACACCTGCTGATGGCTCCCGCCATTTAAGCCCTCTGCCATCTGACAGTCAGGGGACTTTTTTTGTTTTAATAAAGGATATCAGTTGTAGCAACCAGCTATTCTTTACAAAGAATTCGAATTCCATTCATTCTAAAATTTAGGATTTCGTTAAAAATTCAATACATGAAATTAAATTTAACAAAAAAAATGATATTTTCCAATTGGTCAAAAATAAAAATCGCCTGGCAAAGTTGTGTTTCAAGTTGTACTCAAGTCAATAGCAAATCGCGCAACGTTCAGGTTGCAGTAGTGTGGACCAAGCCTAGGAGATCCAGTCGGGGCATTATTTGAAAATCTTTATCTCCAACTCTTACTTTGTTACTATGTGCTGCTACGTATTTTGTTTATCTCCAAGCAGAAATGTTAGTCCAGATTCCTGCTGTATGGCCTCCACAGAGGCTGTACTGTCTTCTGCCTGAGCTCAGGATTGATAACTGAAACTCTGTCCTGGCTGATGGAGGTTAGTCAACTAATAAAGCCTTAAGTTTCCTTTCATGTAATCCTTGGTTGCTTATACTTGACAGCTTTTGAGCATCTGTTAAACACTTAGGCACAAACAGGAGATAGGCCTTACAGCCTGACACTTCTGATCTGGCAGGGCTAAAACACAAATAATCAAAAATCAAGAAATTCTATGATAGGCAGGCAACACTAAAGTAACAAATTGCTGTAATTGCCAATCAGGAACCAATCAGGAAATGCTAAAATTAAATGTGTTATCTTGTATAACCTTAGACTGTTTTTATGTTTTGTTTTGTTGTTTTTGTTTAATCCTGAGCACACAACAATAGTAATGCATAATTTCTTTTTTGTATTTTAGCTCCAAAAACATGTAGCCCTAAGCATTTTGCCTGCAAGGACCAGGTAACATGCATATCGAAAGGTTGGAGGTGTGATGGTGAAAAGGATTGTCCAGATGGATCTGATGAAGCTCCAGAAATATGTAAGTCGCTTTTTAGGCTCCTATTATTTAACATGTAATGCAAAAATCAAGATTAAATATAAAAAGAAAATCCTAAGCAATTACTTAAAGCTGAATGCTTGGTAATGGAAAAAAAATGTTAATCAAATTTGAGATTTGTTGGGAAAAAAAGTGTGTGTGTGTGTGTGTGTGTGTATATATATATATATATATATATATATATATATATATATATATTCATTCAACCAAAAACGTAACTGTATTTTATTGGTATTTTATGTGAAAGACCAATACAATGTGGCACATAATTGTGAGGTGGAAGGAAAATTATAAATGGTTTTCAAATTTTGTTTACAAATACATATCTGAACAGTGTGGCCAATATTTGTATTTAGCTCCCTTTACTCTGACCCCTAACTGAAATCTAGTGGAATCCATAGCCTTTTGAAGTCACCTAATTAGTAAATTGTCCACCTGTGTGTAATTTCATCTCAGTATAAATACAGCTGTTCTGTGAAGCCCTCAGAGGTTTGAGAACATTAGTGATCAAACAGCATCATGGAGGCCAAGGGACACACCAGACAAGTCAGGGATAAAGTTGTGGAGACATTTAAAGCAGGGTTAGGATATAAAAACATATTCCAAGCTTTGAACATCTCATGAAGAACTGTTTACTCCATCATCCAAAAATGGAAAGAGTATGGCACAACTGCAAACCTACCAAGATATGGCTGCCCACCTAAACTGACAGGCTGGGCAAGGAGAGCATTAATCAGAGAAGCAGCCAAGAGACCCATGGTAACTCTGGAGGAGCTGCAGAGATCCACAGCTCAGGTGGAAGAATCTGTCCAAAGGACAACAATTAGTCGTGCACTCCACAAATCTGGCATTTTATAGAAGAAAACCATTGTTGAAAAAAAAAATATAAGAAGTCCCGTTTGTAGTTTGCGAAATGCCATGTGGGGTACACAGCAAATGTACAAGAAAGTGCTCTGGTCAGATGAGCCCAAAATTGAACTTTTTGGCCTAAAAGCAAAACGTTATATGTAGCGGAAAACGAACACTGCACATCACCCTGAACACACCATCCCCACTGTGAAACATGGTGGTGGCAGCATCATGTGTGGGGATGCTTTTCTTCAGCAGGGACAGGGAAGCTGGTCAGAGTTGATGGGAAGATGGATGGATTCAAATATACGGCAATCTTAGAAGAAAACCTGATAGTCTGAAAAAGACTTGAGACTAGGATGGAGGTTTACCTTCTAGCAGGACAATGACCCTAAACATACACCCAGAGCTACAATGGAATGGTTTAGATCAAAGCATATTCATGTGTTAGAAGGGCCCAGTCAAAGTCCAGACCTAAATCCAATTGAGAATCTGTAGCAAGACCTGAAAGTTCCTGATCATATATGCTCTCAATCCAATCTGACAGAGCTTGAGCTATTTTGCAAAGAAGAATGGGCAAAAAATTCACTCTGTAGATGTGCAAAGCTGGTAGAGACATCCCCAAAAAGACTTGCAGCTGTAATTGCAGTGAAAGGTGGTTCTACAAAGTATTGACTAAGGGTGGCTGTATACAAATGCATGGCGCACTTTTCACATATTTATTTGTAAAATAAAGAGCATTTGAAGAGCATTTATAATTTTCCTTCCACTTTACAATTATGTGCCACTTTGTGTTGGTCTATCACATAAAATCCCAATAAAATACATTTACGTTTTTGGTTGTAACATGACAAAATGTGGAAACACAGTGCCCCTTTTCGCAGTGTGTTTGTGGGTGGGTGTGTGTGTGTATATATTTAATATTTTATTTTGTGAACCATTCATATAATATAAACTATTTAATATTTATTTTATTTTGTGAACCACTGCACTCCAGTCTGCAAAAAGGACACAGGGACTGCAGGACCTGCTTATGCTGCCTGTCATCAGAGGACTGGCCTAACTGTCAGATAAAATGCTCCTTTGTGTTTTGTATGTATCTCTATACATACAGTCAGGTCCATAAATATTGGGACATCAACACAATTCTAACATTTTTGGCTCTATACACCACCACAATGGATTTGAAATGAAACAAACAAGACGTGCTTTAACTGTAGACTGTCAGTTTTAATTTGAGGGTATTTACATCCAAATCAGGTGAACGGTGTAGGAATTACAACAGTTTGCATACGTGCCTCCCACTTGTTAAGGGACCAAAAGTAATGGGACAATTGGCTTCTCAGCTGTTCCATGGCCAGGTGTGTGCTGTTCCCTCATTATCCCAATTACAATGAGCAGATAAAAGGTCCGGAGTTAATTTCAAGTGTGCTATTTGCATTTGGAATCTGTTGCTGTCAACTCTCAAGATGAGATCCAAAGAGCTGTCACTATCAGTGAAGCAAGCCATCATTAGGCTGAAAAAACAAAGCAAACCCATCAGAGAGATAGCAAAAACATTAGGCATGGCCATAACAACTGTTTGGAACATTCTTAAAAAGAAGGAACGCATCGGTGAGCTCAGCAACACCAAAAGACCCGGAAGACCACGGAAAACAACTGTGGTGGATGACCAAAGAATTCTTTCCCTGGTGAAGAAAACACCCTTCACAACATTTGGCCAGATCAAGAACACTCTCCAGGAGGTAGGTGTATGTGTGTCAAAGTCAACAATCAAGAGAAGACTTCACCAGAGTGAATACAGAGGGGTCACCACAAGATGTAAACCATTGGTGAGCCTCAAAAACAGGAAGGCCAGATTAGAGTTTGCCAAACGACATCTAAAAAAGCCTTCACAGTTCTGGAACAACATCCTATGGACAGATGAGACCGAGGTCAACTTGTACCAGAGTGATGGGAAGAGAAGAGTATGGAGAAGGAAAGGAACTGCTCATGATCCTAAGCATACCACCTCATCAGTGAACCATGGTGGTGGTAGTGTCATGGGGTGGGCATGTATGGCTGCCAATGGAACTGGTTCTCTTGTATTTATTGATGATGTGACTGCTGACAAAAGCAGCAGGATGAATTCTGAAGTGTTTCGGGCAATATTATCTGCTCATATTCAGCCAAATGCTTCAGAACTCATTGGACGTCGCTTCACAGTGCAGATGGACAATGACCCAAAGCATACTGCAAAAGCAACCAAAGAGTTTTTTAACTGTTTCAATACCGTGCAATTTTACACCTTCCTGCCCAGGCCAGTTTTCAGGTTTCAGCGCTCTCACACTTTGAATGACAATTGCGCGGTCATACAACATTGTACAAACTAAAATTTGATCATTTTCTTCACACAACTAGAGCTTTCTTTTGGTGGTATTTAATCACCGCTGGGGTTTTTATTTTTTGCTAAATTAACAAAAAAAGACCAAAAATTTTGAAAAAAAAACACATTTTTCTTTGTTTCTGTTATAAAAGTTTACAAATAACTAATTGTTCTTCATAAATTTAGGCCAAGATGTATTCTGCTACATGTCTTTGGTGAAAATAACCCAAATTAGGATGTATTTTTTAGTTTGTAGGAAAGTTATAGAGTTCACAGACTATGGTATAGATCTGAATATTGATCAATCCTGAAGTACTGACAGCCAATCTAAAATCTTGAGGTCCAAGAATGTCAGAACAGTACAGATATCCCCCAAATGACCCCTTTTTGCAGAGTAGACAGTCCGACGTACTTCATAAGAGGCATGGCGAGTTTTTTGAAGTTGTATTTTTTTGTCATAATTTTTCGGAAAATTAAAAAATTAAAAAAATTATTTTCACTATTTTTTTTTTTTACATACTGTCACCAGTGCAGTACAGCGTCATCATATAACTGGCATGGCGGTGAACAGCGACACTGACTGGTGACAGTATGAAAAAAAAAATATATATATTTTTTTTTTATTTTTTTATTATATTTAATTTTTTATTACATTTTTTTTTATTTTTTTTAAGATTTCTTTTCATATTTTACTATGACCAAAATAGTACAATGTTACCATAGTAACACTGTACTACTTTGGGGAAGTGATCAGTATTTTTTTTTTTTTTTTACACAATTTGCTTATAGCAAAGAATTACTTTGCTATAAGCAAGCATTTACCTGAATGAAATCGATTCATTCAGCTTTTTTTTTTTTTTGTGCTTAGCTGTGATTTGGTCACAGCTAATCACATGACATGTGCATGTGATTAGCTGTGACCATTCACAGCTAGGCACTAGTATACAATGGATGGCATCATGAATGAAGCCATCCATTGTATACAACTGTCATGTGACCTGCTGTGATTGGTCACAGCAGGTCACATGGTACCGGCAACGGGAGCCAGTACTCGGATCTGTCATCGGCCGTGTCCAAGGTGCACGGGCGGTGACAGATCGCACTGCTGCGTCGCTCTGCAACCGCACAAACCGCGCATGTGCGGGAGCACGCCAAATGGCGTGCACCCGGAAAGCTGCAGCGCTTTTCAAGCCGCCAAACGGCCATTGGCCGGGCGGCTAATGGTTAAGGGAAAGAAGTGGAATGTTATGCAATGGCCAAGTCAATCACATGACCTGAATTCGATTGAGCATGCATTTCACTTGCTGAAGACAAAACTGAAGGGAAAATGCCCCAAGAACAAGCAGGAACTGAAGACAGCCTCTCCCCTAGCCTCTATGTCACCAGAGCTAGTGTCCCTATTGGAAATGTCCCCCTTTATTACTGTTCTGATGTCAACCCAAAATTTGGGATTTTCTTTTTACTTTAATTTTTGATGAGAACGGTACACAGGACTACTAATGGGGGAACAGACAGCACTAACAGGGGTTCTAGACCCTCTCCACTCTAACTAAAATAAAAAAATGCCTTTAGTTACACTTTAATGAACAGGTTGACAAGGGATGTTGTTTTATCTTCAGTCATTGTCATATTTTTTTGTTAACATGTTTCCTTGTTACAGTCTACATGTAACAGTCATACCTGGGGAAAATGCTTCATTTATTTGCATCAAAAACCAGGTCTGCCATTCCTACTGGTAGAAGACTTTTATAGCTTCTTTATATCCACATCTGCATATATTCCAGTTCCACTTTCCTTCAATGAAGTTAATGGCAATACCCTCATAACTTGGGATGGCTTTAAGGTATACATTCCAGGGGTCCTCATCAAGAGATTAAAACCTTCAAAACCAACACAGTGTTGAGAAACCTCCTTTACTTAATGTTCACACTACTAAAGCCTGTTAGGGTGATCCTCCAATGGAAATAAATGCCATGTGGGTGGCTACTCATGAGAATTTCAAACAGGTCTTCCTTAGGAGAGCTGAAAAGAGGGTTTTTTTTTTTTTAAATTGACCTTTTTTGTCGAAGGTCATTTGAGTGGCCGACTTCTGGCTACAGTAGCAAGGATTTGGCACTAAAATACATATATTGGAGTGTTCAGAGCTACCAATAGGACAATTATCCCCAGATTCTTTTCTATTTGAACTCTCCAGTTTTTATGCTGCTTTTTATGTTTCCAGAGTAGCCTACTCTAAAACTGCTGTCAATGACTATTTGGGCAGTATGTATGTATTGATGAATGCAATGTTCTTACTGGATGCTGGCAGTGTAGGTGGTAGGGACATGTATTGGTTTCTAATTTTGGGCAAGGATTGGGCTGGACCACAGGTTCCAGTTACCTTTTGCAGATTTTTGATGTGTACAGAACTTGCTAGGTGTGTGTGTATGTGCATAGTAGCAGAAGGGGCAAGATACTTCTAATCCCAGACATATTATTTCTGTATGAAAAAACAAATACCATTTACATAATTACCCTTTGCGTATATGTTTGGAATATGGAACATAATACTTTACTATCTGGAAATAACTAATTTGGTTGCTCATAATATGCGTCCTAAATATGTCCCTTTTAATTGTTACACTTTTTTAATGCCTTTGATCGGGGTGTTTTGCAAATCCAACTAGGGAGTCTTACAATTATTCCTAATTTACCACTTAACTAATTGCTCCACTGTACTATGCAATTCCCTGGCACCTGGGCATTTCCACCACATGAGAAAGGTCTAACCACAGAACACAAGGGAGAAATGTTGGGTTTGAACTTGTGGCCTATAGGAGTGAAGTACCATCTTGTAAGAGCTTTATATGAGGTGTCTTTGACTTGAGAACATCTGGATCCTGATTTCACTCTCATAAATCTTCTGTTCCAGGCTCCAAGTCAATTTTTTTTAACTTTGGCGTGCTATTGAATATATAATTTCTTAACTGTTAGACTTGTACATATAGGTGTCACCAGATGCTGGGCTCAAGTGGGTGTGTTGAGCTGAATGGCTTAAAATTCACAAGGTCTTAGTGTAGTGTTTCTTACATTTTGCTCTTCTTAGTGTTAAATTGTTGCTTAAGTGTCTGATAGCTGTGATGATTTTTTTTCCCCCATGCTTTCTCCAATAAGTTATACAGTATATCCAATGAACAAGTGTGTATGACGCATGTCAGTCATCACGCTTCAGTTAAAGTACTTATGACTGTAGGAGGATGGAAGTAAAAAAACATACAGACTTCCTAAATGAGTCCTTGCAGAGTGCAGTAACCCTCTGACTCCAAGTTGTCATTAATCAATGATATTTTGATTGACTGTGATCATATTATTATTATTACGATTTTTTTTTTTCTTTTTTAGAAACAGGACAGTGGTCCACTTACTACAATGTTCAAATATCTCTATGAATAATGTTTTGCCAGCTAAAGGGTGCATAATTTTGCTCTGCCAGATTCTAACATCCCACCGGACAGCAGAATCAGGTCCTTATTTGCAAACTGAAAGCCTTTTTTATAGTCAGTGTATTTATTTTGTAAGTTTTAGATACAGAAGGCAAGGGTTAGAACCTCTTAAGTTATTATTGCTACCCTTTGGGTGACAGTACAGGAAACCACAAGCAGGGACACTGAAATCAGAGAAATACTAACTGCTAATAATGACATGCTGGCAATTAAATGGCTAAAACAAGCTCACGGCTGCAATAGAAGCACATTTTAATGTGTGCAAAAAAAAAAAAAAAAAAAAAGAAAAGCCCAACATCGAAAATGAATCTGTCAGGAGACAAACCCAGCTTCTGATGAAGATATAATGTTGAAGTGCCTGCTGCAGCTTCCAACACCCTATTCTTATGGCTGAATACCTAGACACCCTTGGCACTTTCTGAAAAGGTCAAAGGTTGCCCCCTTATTCATGTACATTTCTATTGGTCACTATTACCCTTAAGTGTTGTGGTTCTGGCTGTCAGAAAGGTCCAGGATTTAGTCTTACATACAGGGTTTTGCTGAGGATATGTGCAGGGACATCTATACACTATCTGTGATTTAGCAGTGAAGAAGCAGCAACACACTGATGTTGTAATCTTATGTTTCCTGGTCCTGTGAGTATTTTTAAGGCATCACTCAGAGCATTGCCCCTTTCTCCAAGCCTGGATGCAGCTTTGCAGTAGCCTGATCTCCAATTCTTTCGCTTTTTGTATGTAAAAACATATTTTGAATTATTACATATTTGAAATAAATTGTGTGTTTTTGTTTTTTTTAATATAACTTTTGATTTATTATGAAATGGTAGTGCTAATTGTTTTGATCTTGCAGAAATTCTACTATACAATATAAACATTTAGGACCTTGGAAAATGTTACAGCAAGTCAACTAGGGGACATAAAGAACTGTGTGATTTGTTTAATGATACAGTAATAAGCTAAATGTGTATAGGGTCATTCATTATTAATATCCCCTTCTACTCCTGTCCTGACAAAAAGCCCATCAGTAAGATGGTTTGGTGGTGGCTGTACCCACCGTACAAACATTCAGAGCTTGCTGAAAACCCAGTCTTCACAGGCTCCATCTGACAGTGTCTTATTCATGTTGGTGCAAGTAATCAAGGGGCCATAGCCCATGACCGGGAATCGAGCACAAAGCCGCTGTGTGCTACGTGTAGGCAGGCATGCAGACTGAGAACTGCTTGTTATGTCAAAAATAAATACACGAGACAACAAACAAACACATCAGCTTCGTGTACAGTGAAGGCAAAAACATAGCTTGCTTCTTGTTGGGAAAAGTGAAACATCCATGACTAACACTGCAGTTTATGTCTAGCTGCTTTCTTAGATGTTTTCTAAAAAAAAAAAAAAAGTTGTAGTCGTTGGAAGGTGCAGTCATTATCAATAGAAATCGTGCAATTTGATCCACAGATATGATGGGGAGGGCTTTCATAATTTGCGTGCGTGCTGGTACGAAATAACCTCTCCATTTATAGTAAAACTAACCATAAATACTTCTGCATTTATAGATCTTGGGGGGGGGGGGGGGGGGCGGAATTATCTTTCTGTTTTTAGATGTAGAAGAATTAACGTGTCTTAATATTTAAGATACATGGGGGTTGATTTGCTACAACTGGAGAATGCAAAATCTGGTTCAACTGTGCATGGTAGCCAATCCGCTTGTAACTTCATCTGGTTCATTTAAGCTTTGACAAAAAAACAAAACTGGAAGCTGATTGGGTTCTATGCAGATTTGCATCAGATTTTGCACTCTCCGGTTTTAGTAAATCAACCCATTTACCCATCGACCCTATTTCTTAAGCAGGTTCTGCCTTCTCATTTGAATTACTACACATTTGTTGTGCTTTGATGTTCCTCCCAGGGGTGGACTGACAACTCATGGGGCCCCCGGGCAATAGGGGATCATGGGGCCTCTGTGTCCTCGCCCACACTCAAACCACACCCAAAAAAGCCTATGAAAGATACCAGGGGCATCTCATGGGGCCCCCTACTGACCCCGGGCCCTCGGGCAGTGCCCGAGTTCCCAAATGGTCAGTCCGCCCCTGGTCACACCCCACAGTACACATCTGAATCAACTGAATCTGTGAAAACAAAGCACTCCCTGTGAGGCTGATTTCTTATTTCAACAAGTTTTAAGGCAGTTGCAAAGGTTTGATTTTTTTTTTTCTTTAATAAAATAACAAACACGCTATACTTACCTGCTGCATGCAATGCTTTGCACAGAGCAGTCCTGATCCTCCACATCTCCGGTCCCCCGCCCCACTGAGTGCCCACTTGCTATGAGGGGCACTTGCGCAGGCTTGCTCCTGAGCCCTACTCTGTGTCTGTAAGGCACACAGAGCATGGCTCAGCCCTGTCCCCTACTCCCTCCTCACTGGCTGTGGGTCCTGCTGCTGTGTCTGAGCCAATGAGGTGGGAGAGAGCCAAGAGAACTTCTGCTCTTGTGCACATAGCTGGATTGCGAGTGGGCTCAGGTAAGTATAAGGAGGGCTGGGAGCTGTATACTGAAGGTTTGCACTTTAGAACCACTTTAAAGTGCATGTAAAGCCAAAAGTTTTCTTTTTTCAGTTTTGAATAAAGGTATTGAAGGGATAAAATCTGTGTCTGTTTATTTTTTTACTCTGTGTCCTGTTTGGAATATGTACCTTCACTTTGTCTTAGAGACGCAGCAGGAAGTGAGAGTAAACATCTAGAAAACAAGAGGCTTGGTTCACACCTGTGCAGGCCATGTGACCCGTGTTTGCACGGGCATGGCAGCCCATTCATTTGAATTGGCTGCTGTGCCTGCGTTCTCTGCAAAAAAAAAAGGGGATGCACCTTTTTAAAAATGTGGATTTGTCTGTGGTTCCTGCAACTGCAAACTCCCTGTGGGCTGAGATGCATGGAGGTGCCATTATTATTGTTATACAAGATTTATATAGCGCCAACAGTTTGCGCAGCGCTTTACAATATAAAGGGAGACAGTACAATTATAAAACATTTCAGTACAGAAGAAATAGGAGGGCCCTGCTC
This sequence comes from Staurois parvus, assembly GCF_062004578.1. Lineage (NCBI taxonomy): Eukaryota > Metazoa > Chordata > Amphibia > Anura > Ranidae > Staurois > Staurois parvus. Next base: position 18,997,370 of record NW_028317813.1, read on the forward strand.
ATGGAGCTTACAATCTATAGGAAGGGGGAGGTGGTACAAAAGGTGATAGCTGCAGGGGATGATCTAATGACGGTGGCTCAAGTACAGTTCAAAGCTTGCCTAAAGGCAGACAGGGTAGGGGCTGACCGGACATGCTGTGGTAGGGAGTTCCAGAGGATGGGAGAGGCTTTGGAGAAGTCCTGGAGGTGAGCGTGGGTGGAGGTGACGAGGGTGCTAGAAGGAAAGATGTCTTGGGAGGAGCGGAGCGCGAGATTTGGACGATATCTTCGGATGAGGTTAGTGATGTAGCTAGGGGCGATGTTGTGGATGGCTTTGTATGTTGTGGTTAGTATTTTGAATTTTATACTTCGGGTTAGTGGTAGTTGGTAAGATGTATGAGTCTAGCAGCAGCATTCATAATAGACTGAAGGGGGGATAACCTGTACACCAGTGAGGAGGGAGTTGCAGTAATCAAGGTGGGATATAACCAAGGCATGGATAAGTTATTTTATAGTGTCATTGGTCAGGAATGGGCGGATTTTGGAAATGTTCCCAAGGTTGAGGTGGCAGGATTTAGCCAATGATTGAATGTGGGGCCCGAAGGAAAGGTCAGAGTGTAGGATTACACCTAGCACCCTGGCATGAGGGGAAGGACTAATGGTTGTGCTGTTGATCTTAATGGTAAAGTCATGAGTGGGGGATTGGTGAGGGAGTGGTGTGACATCCATACTGATATGTCACTTAGTATATTTGTGATACATAAGGGGGTGAGCTGGGGATTGGAGAGCTAGATCTGGGTGTCATCAGCATAGAGGTGGTATTGGAAGCCATGGGAGGTTATCAATTGGCCCAGGGAGGAGGTGTAGAGAGAGAAAAGGAGGGGCCCAAGGACAGAGCCTTGGGGTACCCCAACGGAAAGAGGAAGAGGAGTGGAGGAGGAGTTGTTGTATGTCACACTGTAAGTGCGCTGAGAGCAGAGTCATGGAGGCCAATGGAGTGGAGTTTACTGAGGAGGAGCAGGTAATCGACTGTGTCCAAGGCAGCAGAAAGGTCTAGGAGTATGAGTATGGAGTAATGGCCATTGGTTTTAGCAGTAAGTAGGTCGTTAGTGAGTCTTACTAGGGCAGTTTCAGTGTTCAGAATGAATGGCAGCCCCTTGTGTCTTGTAAGAACAGGGCGATTTGGTTGCGGGTGCGGGAACAGGTGCGATTCCCTCACCTGTAACCAGCCTGCATGGCGTGAACCAGGGTTTAGACAGCTGTCACTTGCGCCTGTCCCAATCAGATTTCCACTCATTTGCTTTTCCTGTGACAGCTCAGAAGTGCTGAATTTCTCATCACCTGAAACCGGTATTAGTGAGGTTGAATCTCCCCAGCAGGAACACAAATGGTAATTAAAACATAGGAGGTAGTAGACCTTCTCAACATTACACAAAGCTCATAAAAATTGTTTTGGCTGTACCTACACGTTAAAGCGATTGTAAAGTCTCTGAATAAAAAGGTTTCCCCTTGCAAGGTAAAGGCGTAACGTGTTAGTATACATAGCATACTAGCACATTATGAAATGCTTACCTTAAAACAAAGCCCTCCAGCTGCACATTGTTACTACTGACAGAGCTTCCATCTTCACCCGGTCTTCTTTCCGGGTTCACGGGTTCTGGTCTTTTGGCTGGCCGAGTCACTCCCGCACATGCATGTGGGAGCCCCGGGCATCACACAGAGCTCTGAAGGAATGGCACGGGAATGCCGTTCCTTCAGAGCACATGCACCGGTGACATCAACAGCAGCTGCTCGCTTTAATATCTTCTAAACAATGAACGTTTAGGATATATTCACTTTACCTACAGGTAAGCTTTATTATAAGCTTACATGTAGGTAAAAATGGCATACAAGACTTTACTACCACTTTAAAGGATAGGATTTAGGTCTATCCTAAACATGTCTGTGAACCAATTTGGACCTATACTTTAAGATGCAATGGTCTACAGGAAGCCCACAGTACATTGAAAGAAACTTCTACAAAATAAAGGGGACGACTGATTTGTAGAAAATGCTATCCTACCTATTTACTATGCCATATAAAACAAAGCTGGCCATACATGGATCAAAATTTGACAGGTTGAGTAGGGACCGGCTGAATTTTAATCCATGCATGGGCACTCTGGTTAAACAGAATTCGATCTACGGAATGGTTTCTAAACATTCGCCCTGTCAGATTCTAGACACTCGATTCAAGTCTCCCCACTGTCTGAATACAATAGCTCAGCACGGAGGATTCTGCCATCCACCTTGAATGTGTAGAAGGAGGAACTGGGTAAGTTTTTTTTTTTTTTTTTACTTCAACTCGCTAATTGTAGAAAAAAATCAGACTCATCTGTGGGCAGCGTGAGTATTCTTTAGTGAGTGTTTCATTCTTCTTTAAGTTGGAAACAGCTTATACATTTTTTACCTTGACCAATTGTACATAGAAAGCTGTTGGATTATTGCAGTGATAAATTTAGAGTCAACAGATGGGTAAGCCATCTTGGTAAGGCTTTCTTTCCCCATGTCAGAGCTGTAGCCCCGAGGACTGGTAATCTGATAATTGGTTAGAAAATATTTAAGATGCAGCAAAGGGGTTCAGAAAGCACAGATCCACACAATTGATGAAGTACTGTGGATGCAGGGAAATGCATGCAGTGCAGATTTCTCTCCAGTCAGCAAGTTAAAAAAAAATTAAAACAGCAATACAGATATCCACATATTGTGAATTAGTTCATTTCCTTATTGTGTAGTTGACCTACTGCCTATGGGGCAGCATGTGATGGCCCTGAACAAACATTTTGGGTAACAAAAGGATTGGGCAAGTTGGCAAACCTAGCAGATCACAATTTGTTTTTTTTCTGTGTGTGCAAGGTTTCCCTCGTGCTGATGTGGCTAGAGCTCCCCTGTTACAGTTACCCTGTCACCAAAGTACACTTACAAAAACCCATCCACAAGAAACAATGGTTTCTTCCACCGACTTGCATATCATTACAAGACATAGAAGCTGGAGGGAAGGCACCATTGTGTGTTTGTAAGGGGAAGCAGGTGTTTGACAAAGGTCTCCTAATATCTGATACATTACATACATTTGTCTAGCCATGTTAAGCCACTAGAGCAGGGGTGGGCAAACTTTTTGACTTGAGGGCCGCAATGGGTTCATATATTGGACCCAGGGGCCGGACCAAGAGTAGATGAATGATGTGTATGTGTCATCCATAGTAAGTATAGTAATATTCCCCCATAGTAAGCATAGTAATTAATCCCCCATATAGTAATTCATCCCCCATAGTAATTCATCCCCCATAGTAATTCATCCCCCATATTGTAATTCATCCCCCATATAGTAATTCATCCCCCATATAGTAATCCATCCCCCATAGTAATTCATCCCCCATATAGTAATTCATCCCCCATATAGTAATTCATCCCCCATATAGTAATTCATCCCTCATATAGTAATTCATCCCCCATAGTAATTCATCCCCCATATAGTAATTCATCCCCCCTATAGTAATTCATCCCCCATATAGTAATTCATCCCCCATAGTAATTAATCCCCCATAGTAATTCATCCCCCCCTATAGTAATTCATCCCCCATATAGTAATTCATCCTCCATATAGTAATTCATCCCCCCTAGTAATTCATCCCCCCTATAGTAATTCATCCCCCCTATAGTAATTCATCCCCCCTATAGTAATTCATCCCCCATATAGTAATTCATCCCCCATATAGTAATTCATCCCCCATAGTAATTCATCCCCCATAGTAATTCATCCCCCCTATAGTAATTCATCCCCCCTATAGTAATTCATCCCCCATATAGTAATTCATCCCCCATAGTAATTCATTCCCCATATTAAGTCCCCAAGTCCCCCCTGTGTCAATTCACTTACCTTTGCTCCGCGCGTTCCTCTCGCCGTATTCCCGCGCCGTTCCGGTGTAGCATGAAAATCTGTCTCCTATGAGGATCTGTCCCCCTCAATGTATCTGCGTATGTGCCAGTTTCAGGCATTAGCAGCCGATCGGTGATCTCCGGCACATGCGCAGATACGTCGAGGGGGACAGATCCTCATAGGAGACAGATTTTCATGCTACACCGGTCTTCAGGGCGGACTGTGAGAGGAGCCTAGCGGGAGCCTAGCTCCGCGGGCCGGATTAAAAGGTCCGCCGGGCCGTATACGGCCCGCGGGCTGTAGTTTGCCCATTGCTGCACTAGAGGATAGAATAAATCTAACAATGATAAACATCGAGTTACAGCATTAAAAGATTTTCATTAAAGTTCTACAGAGGAACTTTTTATATCTGGTACATAACCTCAAGGCAGCAAACTCATTTAGGCTTTGTATATCCATTTCCTTCATTGCTTTATCAAGTCAATTATTTTATTATTTACATAGTGCCAGCATATGTAATATTATGCTGCTGTTGTTATAATGCAAATAGGCCCTTTCTCCTTAGCAGCTTCAGTCTAATGATAGTATGATATTCATGCAGACTTAAACAAGACAGAAACTATTACATTTAGCTGTACATTTCTTCATTGAGATTGTACCCTGCATTGAATTGAATTCCTACTCTCACAAACATGAACATTTTATAGCAAATGCAGTAAAGTGGTGGTCTGTGAATTAGCATGATGTATGGTGTAGTCTTCAATGGTGAATGCAACATCTGATTGTTAAGGATTTATTTAATGAGAGACTGCATTGTAGTCATTCAAATTACGAAGTCACAGATGAGCTGTAACTAACCTATTTCAATACCTGAAAATTTTCTAAGTTATTATGAGGTCTGTGTGACACCGATGTATACTGTAAGATGATGAGGACAGTAGGACAGGGAAGTGAACAACGGGTAGAAATTACAATTAGTGGATTTGTGTCCCTTTCACACAGGTCATGTCCTGTCCGATCAGCAGGGGATCCATGAACAGATCCCTTGCTAAATCAGAGCAGAACAGAACAGGATGTCACTTTTGTTTGCTTTTTGCTGTAGGAGGTTTCTGGAACCATATTAATAATTCCATGGGTGACCGGGTGTAAACTGACATCAGATTGCCTCTTCTCTATCATGTTCAGGCTTGGTTAGACAAGACTTGAGGCCATTTACATCAGATTACACAGATCTTTTACTTTTTTTTTACCTGGACATACTCTGAAGTAAGGATGTAATTGGATGCACTAAATCTGTGACCTTTTTGTCCAGAATCCTTTTTGGATCTCCGATTCATCATTCTGATGGCTCCCTCTGTCCAGCGTGCACTAGCAATACTAACAGTTGTGGTCAGTACAAGTGTATAGGAGAGTGTGGTCACCCTCTATGCCTCGGGCATTCCTGTCCTGGTTGCTCTGTGGTGGGTTCTCAGGTGGTTGAATGTACACTTCTCCCTCTCATATTCGATTGCTTTTTATTCAGGATGCACCGATGCCAGTATTTTTCAGAGCAAATACAAGTACAGTACTGATATCAATTACTGATACCTTTTTTTTTTTTTTTTTTTTTTTTTTTTGTTCGTGTGGTGCAATTTGAGCGCATACAAAATGTGTAGGCTCAACTCGTACTTCAAAGAATCGCATGTGATGTGAGCAGGAATTCGGTGCTATTGCTATCCGAATCACGTGTTTTCCCAAACCGCTTCAGTGTGAACCCAGGCTGAAGTTACTGACAAGCCATCAGATGATAGCTAAAGTGCTGCACCACCTCCATAGCTGCTGATCACTGTCACAGAGCAGGCAGCACAGTATGCAACACCTCCCTGCCGGCAGCCACGGGATCTCACGCTCTTACCAGAGCCTGGGAAAACTACCACCGGCTAGGGGATGGAAAGCATTGTGAGACCAAGCCAAATCCATGCCTCAGTCTTACATGCAAACACTTGAAAGCAGAAGTGATGTCACTTCCGGTTTCAGATGCACCATTGCCTGCCAGTACAGCCAAGGGACACATCTAACGGAGTCAACCTGTGCTTGGTTAGATGGTATGAGGGGCAAGGAAGACATTGGGTCTATTAGACCCCTAATGTCTTCATAAAGAATACTCATCACCTGCCCAATGCTTTCACATATGAGTTTATTACCCCAGTGTGAAAATAAATAAATACAAGAAAGAAAAAAGTTTAAAAAAATAAATTATATTAAAATAAAAAAAATTGCTGTAACCACCATTGCTCTGCACACTTGTGCAAGCCCAAGCCCAAGGTGTGCACACCTATGTAAACTGCAGTCGTACCACAGGTGTGACATATCAGCGCGAATGTCAGTCAGAAATAATTCTAGCACAAGAGCTCCTAGTTGACTCTAAACTGATGAGCTGTAAAGGCTTTTAAAGCATTACTTATGGTGATTTGTGGGCACCATAATTTTTGGCAATATAGCGGGCACACACAGTTTTAAGGTATGGAACGTTTGGTATCTATTTACTCGATGCAACTCTGTCTTTTATATTTTCACCAAAATGGGTATTCTATTGTGTTTTTGGACTAAAATTAATTTTATTATTTTTTTCCTGAAAATTTTAATTAAATAAACAGTCGCGCAAATATCATGTGACATATAAATTTGCAACTATCACCTTTTTATTTTACAGGGCCTCTGGTTTCAGAAAATGTATAATATTCTGGGGGTTTAGGTAATTTTATTGCCAAAAATTCATATTTTTTTATCGAAAAATAAAAAAATTGCTTTGGAGCCGAACTGGTTAAAGCTGACCTGTTTGACCAAAGCGGTTTCAAAACAGTATCCAGAATGAGGCTGTTTGAGCTACAGTGCTTGGCCATAAGGGAAGAGGAATGAAAATCTGCTGAATGTTCTATACTGAGCTGGTTCTGATTCGTCATGTGACTCAGGAGCATGTTGAAGCATGCCAGAGCCATAGGTTTCCATAAATGAAAGCTGCTTGAGGTAAACAAGAATGACGTGCCTAATCCAACCTAAATGAACAATTCTATATTCCTTATTTAATATAATGTTCGTGCTTTGAATTCATAAGCTTTAGATGTGTTTAAATTTTTAGGACAAAGGTCAGTTTGCAAGTTTTTTTTTGTACGATTATAAATATTGTGTTTACACTTGGCATTAAGGTCACAAATCTGACAGATTGAGCACTCAGCTGATGCTTGAAGGCTAATCTCACGTTCAGAAAGTGTGTCCTACATCACATGAAGGACTTAGACAACAGAGAGTTGTTGTACTGTAGAGCAAACAAGCAGCAGTAAGCAGCACATTGTCTAAATGTTCTCCACAGCTGTGTAAGATATCCTTGAAATGGCATTATATCGTACGGGAACCAAACTGACCATGACAGTGCACAAGTTAGAGCAGAAAGAAGACAACTGCTATTTTTTTTTGTAGAGGTATGCTATTTTCTGTCTGTCTAAAAAGCCCTGGAGGGAGAATATTTGGCCAATGTAAAACACTATGATGGAATACAGTGCATGAAACACACTGCCTGGAAGGGATATATAGAATCACTGTGCAATTCAGGAGCCAGTCAGCTTGGTCTGTAAGTTAGCAGGCATTTGTATCAGGCAAGAGAACAGTTCTCACACAGAGAGGAGGAAAAATCTCCGTAAAATCTAAAACTGTTCCAATTATGGTAGTATTTCATTATGTTTTCAGTTTTAGAAAGA